>NW_028270176.1:18841252-19011252 GCF_037043375.1 Chiloscyllium plagiosum
CCCACCCCGGCTGCTCACTGGATTTACCGAGAATGGGCATCTCACCCAAGGGTTCCTCTCCCTCACACTCCCACCCCAGTCCCCACACCCCAGACCCACACCCCACCCTGACCCCCCCCCACACCCCCAGACCCACACCCCACCCTGACCCCCCCCACACCCCCAGTCCCCCCCCCACACCCCCAGTCCCCACACCCCCACCCTGACCCCACACCCCGACCCTGACCCCCCACACACCCCCAGTCCCCACACCCCGACCCTGACCCCCCCACACACCCCCAGTCCCCACACCCCGACCCTGACCCCCCCCACACTCCCCAGTCCCCACACCCGACCCTGACCCCCCCCACACACCCCCAGTCCCCACACCCCCACCCTGACCCCCCCCCCCACACCCCCCAGACCCACACCCCTGCCCTGACCCCTCACACACCCCCAGTCCCCACACCCCGACCCTGACCCACCCCACACACCCCACCAGTCCCATCCCCGACCCTGACCCCCCCCACACACCCCCAGTCCCCACAACACGACCCTGACCCACCCCACACACCCCCAGTCCCCACACCCCGACCCTGACCCCCCCACACACCCCCCAGTCCCCACACCCCGACCCTGACCCACCCACACACCCCCAGACCCACACCCCTGCCCTGACCCCTCACACACACCCCCAGTCCCCACACCCCGACCCTGACCCCCCACACACACCCCCAGTCCCCACACCCGACCCTGACCCCCCCACACACCCCCAGTCCCCCACACCCCGACCCTGACCCACCCCACACACCCCCAGACCCACACCCCTGCCCTGACCCCTCACACACCCCCAGTCCCCACACCCCGACCCTGACCCCCCCACACACCCCCAGTCCCCACACCCCGACCCTGACCCCCCCACACACCCCCCCAGACCCACACCCCGACCCTGACCCACCCCACACACCCCCAGACCCATACCCCACCCTGACCCCCCCACACACCCCCAGTCCCCACACCCCGACCCTGACCCCCCCACACACACCCCCAGACCCACACCCCGACCCTGACCCCTCCCACACCCCCAGACCCACACCCCACCCTGACCCCCCACACACACCCCCAGACCCACACCCCGACCCTGACCCCTCCCACACCCCCAGTCCCCACACCCCCACCCTGACCCCCCACACACCCCCAGTCCCCACACCCTGACACTGACCACCCCCACACACCCCCAGTCCCCACACCCCGACCCTGACCCCCCCCCCACAACCCCCAGTCCCCACACCCCCACACCCCCCCAGACCCACACCCATGCCCTGACCCCCCCCCCACACACCCCCAGTCCCCACACCCCCACCCTGACCCCCCCCCCACACCCCCCCAGACCCACACCCCGACCCTGACCCCCCCACACCCCCAGTCCCCACACCCCCACCCTGACCCCCCACACACCCCCAGTCCCCACACCCTGACACTGACCACCCCCACACACCCCCAGTCCCCACACCCCGGCCCTGACCCCCCCCCACACACCCCCAGTCCCCACACCCCCACACCCCCCAGACCCACACCCATGCCCTGACCCCCCCCCCCACACACCCCCAGTCCCCACACCCCCACACCCCCCCAGACCCACACCCATGCCCTGACCCCCCCCCCACACACCCCCAGTCCCCACACCCCACCCTGACCCCCCCACACCCCCCCCAGACCCACACCCCTGCCCTGACCCCTCACACACACCCCCAGTCCCCACACCCCCACCCTGACCCCCCCACACACCCCCAGTCCCCACACCCCGACCCTGACCCCCCCACACACCCCCAGTCCCCACACCCCGACCCTGACCCACCCCACACACCCCAGTCCCCACACCCCTGCCCTGACCCCTCCCACACCCCCAGTCCCCACACCCCTGCCCTGACCCCTCCCACACACCCAGTCCCCACACCCCCACCCTGACCCCTCCCACACACCAGTCCCACACCCCGACCCTGACCCCCCCCACACACCCCTAGTCCACACACCCCTGCCCTGACCCCTCCCACACCACCATCCCCCAATCCCCACCCTGACCCCTCCCACACCCCAATCCCCACACCCCCACCCTGACCTCTCCCACAACCACAGTCCGCACATCCCTACCCTGACCCCTCCCACATCCCCAATCCCCACACCCCCCATCCCCACATCCCCCAAACCCCACACACCCACCCTGATCCCTCTCTCAACCCCAGTCCCCACACCCCACCCTGACCCCTCCCACACACCCCTTCCCCGCATCCCCAATCCCCACACTCCCCATCCCCACACTCCCCCAATCCCCACACCCACAGTCCCCACATCCCCCAAACCCCACACACCCACCCTGATCCCTCTCACAACCCCAGTCCCCACACCCCTACCCTGCCCCCTCCCACACCTCCAATCCCCACATCCCCAATCCCCACACCCACCAATCCCCACACCCCTACCCTGACTCTTCCCACACCCCCACCCTGACCCCTCCCACACCCCCAATCCCCACACCCCTACCCTGACTCTTCCCACAACCCTACCCTGACCACTCTCACTCCCCCAATCTCCACACCCTACCCTGACCTCTCCCACACCCCCTATCACCACACCCACCAATCCCCACACCACCCAATCCTCACACCCCGCAATCCTCACACTCCTACCCTGACCCCTCCCACACACCCACAATCTCCACACCCATACCCTGACCCCTCCCATACCCCCAATCCCCAAACAACTCCAATACCCACACCCCTACCCTGACCCCTCCCACACCCCCAATCCCCACACCCCACAATCCCCACACCCCTACCCTGACCCTCCCACACCCCCAATTACCACACCCTCAATCCCCTCACCCCAACCCTGACCCCTCTCACACCCCCAAGCCCCGTACCCTCAATCCCCACACCCGTACCCTGACACCTCCCACACTCCCCCAATCCCCACACCCCTACCCTGACCCCTCCCACACACTCCCAATCCCCACATACCTACCCTGACCCCTCCCACACACCCCAATCTCCACACCCCTACCATGACCCCTCTCATACACCCCAATCCCCACATCCCGAATCCCCACAACCCCCAATCCCCACACCCCTCCAATCCCCACACCCCTACCCTGACCCCTCCCATTCCCTCAATCCCTACACCCCGACCCTGACCCCTCCCACACCCCCAGTCCCCACACCCCCACCCTGACCCCCCACACACCCCCAGTCCCCACACCCTGACACTGACCACCCCCACACACCCCCAGTCCCCACACCCCGACCCTGACCCCCCCCACACACCCCCAGTCCCCACACCCCCACACCCCCCCAGACCCACACCCATGCCCTGACCCCCCCCCCACACACCCCCAGTCCCCACACCCCCACCCTGACCCCCCCCCACACCCCCCCAGACCCACACCCCGACCCTGACCCCCCCACACCCCCAGTCCCCACACCCCCACCCTGACCCCCCACACACCCCCAGTCCCCACACCCTGACACTGACCACCCCCACACACCCCCAGTCCCCACACCCCGACCCTGACCCCCCCCACACACCCCCAGTCCCCACACCCCCACACCCCCCCAGACCCACACCCATGCCCTGACCCCCCCCCCCACACACCCCCAGTCCCCACACCCCCACCCTGACCCCCCCCACACACCCCCAGACCCACACCCCTGCCCTGACCCCTCACACACACCCCCAGTCCCCACACCCCCACCCTGACCCCCCCACACACCCCCAGTCCCCACACCCCGACCCTGACCCCCCCACACACCCCCAGTCCCCACACCCCGACCCTGACCCACCCCACACACCCCAGTCCCCACACCCCTGCCCTGACCCCTCCCACACCCCAGTCCCCACACCCCTGCCCTGACCCCTCCCACACACCCAGTCCCCACACCCCCACCCTGACCCCTCCCACACACCAGTCCCCACACCCCGACCCTGACCCCCCCCACACACCCCTAGTCCACACACCCCTGCCCTGACCCCTCCCACACCACCATCCCCCAATCCCCACCCTGGCCCCTCCCACACCCCAATCCCCACACCCCCACCCTGACCTCTCCCACAACCACAGTCCGCACATCCCTACCCTGACCCCTCCCACATCCCCAATCCCCACACCCCCCATCCCCACATCCCCCAAACCCCACACACCCACCCTGATCCCTCTCTCAACCCCAGTCCCCACACCCCACCCTGACCCCTCCCACACACCCCTTCCCCGCATCCCCAATCCCCACACTCCCCATCCCCACACTCCCCCAATCCCCACACCCACAGTCCCCACATCCCCCAAACCCCACACACCCACCCTGATCCCTCTCACAACCCCAGTCCCCACACCCCTACCCTGCCCCCTCCCACACCTCCAATCCCCACATCCCCAATCCCCACACCCACCAATCCCCACACCCCTACCCTGACTCTTCCCACACCCCCACCCTGACCCCTCCCACACCCCCAATCCCCACACCCCTACCCTGACTCTTCCCACAACCCTACCCTGACCACTCTCACTCCCCCAATCTCCACACCCTACCCTGACCTCTCCCACACCCCCTATCACCACACCCACCAATCCCCACACCACCCAATCCTCACACCCCGCAATCCTCACACTCCTACCCTGACCCCTCCCACACACCCACAATCTCCACACCCATACCCTGACCCCTCCCATACCCCCAATCCCCAAACAACTCCAATACCCACACCCCTACCCTGACCCCTCCCACACCCCCAATCCCCACACCCCACAATCCCCACACCCCTACCCTGACCCTCCCACACCCCCAATTACCACACCCTCAATCCCCTCACCCCAACCCTGACCCCTCTCACACCCCCAAGCCCCGTACCCTCAATCCCCACACCCGTACCCTGACACCTCCCACACTCCCCCAATCCCCACACCCCTACCCTGACCCCTCCCACACACTCCCAATCCCCACATACCTACCCTGACCCCTCCCACACACCCCAATCTCCACACCCCTACCATGACCCCTCTCATACACCCCAATCCCCACATCCCGAATCCCCACAACCCCCAATCCCCACACCCCTCCAATCCCCACACCCCTACCCTGACCCCTCCCATTCCCTCAATCCCTACACCCCGACCCTGACCCCTCCCACACACCCCAATCCCCACAACCCCCAATCCACACACCCCCCAATCCCCACACCCCTACCCTGACCCCTCACACACCCCCAATCCCCACACCCCTCCAATCCATACACCCCTACCCTGACCCCTCCCACACACCCCCAATCCCCACACCCCAACCCTGACCCCTCCCACAACCCCAAACAGCACACCCCCCAATCCCCACACCCCCACCCTGACCTCTCCCACACATCCCCAGTCTCCACACCCATACCCTGACCTCTCCCACACACCCCCAGTCGCCACACCCCTACCCTGACCTCTCCCACACACCCCCAGTCGCCACACCCCTACCCTGACCCCTCCCCCACAGTCGCCACACCCATACCCTGACCTCTCCCACACACCCCCAGTCGCCACACCCATACCCTGACCTCTCCCACACACCCCCAGTCGCCACACCCCTACCCTGACCTCTCCCACACACCCCCAGTCGCCACACCCCTACCCTGACCCCTCCCCCACAGTCGCCACACCCCTATCCTGACCTCTCCCACACACCCACAGTCGCCACACCCCTACCCTGACCCCTCCCCCACACCCCCAATACCCACACCCCGTCCCTGACCCCTCCTACACACCCCCAATCCCCACACCTCCACCCTGACCACTCTCACACCCCCAATCCCCACACCTCCCACCCTGACCCCTCCCACACACCCCAATCCCCACACCCCTACCCTGACCACTCCCACACACCCAATCCCCACACACTGACCCTGACCCCTCCCACACACCCCCAGTCCCCACACCCCTACCCTGACCACTCCCACACACCCCCAATCCCCACACCCCTACCCTGACCCCTCCCATACCCCTAAACCCCACACCCCCACCCTGACCCCTCCACACCCCCCAATCCCCACACCCCCACCCTGACCACTCTCACACCCCCAATCCCCACACCCCCACCCTGACCCCTCTCACTCCCCCAATCCCCACACCTCCCACCCTGACCCCTCTCACACACTCCAATCCCCACACACCTACCCTGACCCCTCCCACACACCCCAATCCCCACACCCCGACCCTGACCCCTCCCACACACTCCCAATCCCACATCCCTACCCTGACTCGTCTCACAACCCCAATCCCCACACACCCCAATCCTCACACCTCTCCAATCCCCACACCCCTACCCTGACCCTTCCCACACCCTCAATCCCCACACCCCTACCCTGACCCCTCCCACACACCCCAATCCCCACTCCTCTGCCCTGACCCCTCCCATAATACCAATCTCCACACCCCCAATCCCCACACCCCTACCCTGACCCCCCCCCCACACAATCCCAATCCCCACACTCCTATCCTGACCCCTCCCACACACCCCCAATCCCCACATCCCTACCCTGACCCCTCCCACCTCCCCCAATCCCCACACCCCCCATTCCCCACACCCCTCCAATCCCCACACCCCCACCCTGACCCCTCCCACACCCTCAATCCCCACACTCCCAATCCTCTCAACCCTACCCTGACCCCTTGCACACACCCCTAATCCCCACACACCCCAATCCCCACACCCCTAGCCTGACCCCTCTCACGCCACCCAGTCCCCACAACCCTACCCTGACCCCTCCCACACCCTCAATCCCCACACCCCCAATCCTCACACCCCTACACTGACCCCTCCCACACACCTCCAATCCCCACACACCCCAATCCCCACACCCCTCCAATCCCCACACCCCTACCCTGACCCCACCCACACACCCCCAATCCCCAGACCCTTACCCTGACCCCTCTCACACCCCACAATCCCCACACCACTCAATCCCCACAACCCTCCAATCCCCACACCCCTACCCTGACCCCTCCCACACCCCTCCAATCCCCACACCCCCACCCTGACCACTCTCACACACCCCAATCCCCACACCCCCACCCTGACCCCTCTCACACACTCCAATCCCCACACCCCCACCCTGACCACTCTCACACACCCCAATCCCCACACCCCCACCCTGACCCCTCTCACACACTCCAATCCCCACACCCCCACCCTGACCCCTCTCACACACCCCAATCCACACAGCCCCACCCTGACCCCTCTCACACCCCACAATCCCCAAACCCCCACCCTGACCACTCTCACACACCCCAATCCCCACACCCCCACCCTGACCCCTCTCACTCCCCCAATCCCCACACCCCCACCCTGACCCCTCTCACACCCCACAATCCCCACACCCCCACCCTGACCACTCTCACACACCCCAATCCCCACACCCCCACCCTGACCCCTCTCACTCCCCCAATCCCCACACCCCCACCCTGACCCCTCTCACACCCCACAATCCCCACACCCCCACCCTGACCCCTCTCACTCCCCCAATCCCCACACGCCCACCCTGACCCCTCTCACACACCCCAATCCGCACACCCTGACCCTGACCCCTCCCACACACCCCAATCCCCACACCCCTCCAATACCCACACCCCGACCCTGACCCATCCCACACACCCGCAATATCCCCACACCCCTACCCTGACCCCTCCCACACACCCCCAATCCCCACACACCCCAATCCCCACACCCCTACACTGACCCCTCCCACACACCTCCAATCCCCATACACCCCAATCCCCACACCCCTCCAATCCCCACACCCCTACCCTGACCCCTCTCACACACTCCAATCCCCACACCCCCACCCTGACCACTCTCACACACTCCAATCCCCACACCCCCACCCTGACCCCTCCCACACCCCTCCAATCCCCACACCCCCACCCTGACCCCTCTCACACACCCCAATCCACACACCCCCACCCTGACCCCTCTCACACCCCACAATCCCCAAACCCCCACCCTGACCCCTCTCACACCCCAATCCCCACACCCCCACCCTGACCCCTCTCACACACTCCAATCCCCACACCCCCACCCTGACCCCTCTCACACACTCCAATCCCCACACCCCCACCCTGACCACTCTCACACACCCCAATCCCCACACCCCCACCCTGACCCCTCTCACACACTCCAATCCCCACACCCCCACCCTGACCCCTCTCACACACCCCAATCCACACACCCCCACCCTGACCCCTCTCACACCCCACAATCCCCAAACCCCCACCCTGACCACTCTCACACACCCCAATCCCCACACCCCCACCCTGACCCCTCTCACTCCCCCAATCCCCACACCCCCACCCTGACCCCTCTCACACCCCACAATCCCCACACCCCCACCCTGACCACTCTCACACACCCCAATCCCCACACCCCCACCCTGACCCCTCTCACTCCCCCAATCCCCACACCCCCACCCTGACCCCTCTCACACCCCACAATCCCCACACCCCCACCCTGACCACTCTCACACACCCCAATCCCCACACCCCCACCCTGACCCCTCTCACTTCCCCAATCCCCACACGCCCACCCTGACCCCTCTCACTCCCCCAATCCCCACACCTCCCACCCTGACCCCTCTCACACACCCCAATCCGCACACCCTGACCCTGACCTCTCCCACACACCCCAATCCCCACACCCCTCCAA
Source organism: Chiloscyllium plagiosum (assembly GCF_037043375.1). NCBI lineage: Eukaryota > Metazoa > Chordata > Chondrichthyes > Orectolobiformes > Hemiscylliidae > Chiloscyllium > Chiloscyllium plagiosum. The sequence continues at coordinate 18,849,955 of NW_028270176.1, forward strand.
TCCCCACACCCCGACCCTGACCCATCCCACACACCCGCAATATCCCCACACCCCTACCCTGACCCCTCCCACACACCCCCAATCCCCACACACCCCAATCCCCACACCCCTACACTGACCCCTCCCACACACCTCCAATCCCCATACACCCCAATCCCCACACCCCTCCAATCCCCACACCCCTACCCTGACCCCTCTCACACCCCACAATCCCCACAACACTCAATCCCCACAGCCCCCCAAACCCACACCCCTACCCTGACCCCTCCAACACCCCCAATCCCCACACCCCTCCAATCCCCACACCCCCGCCCTGACCCCTCTCACACCCCCCCAATCCCCACACCCCTACCCTGACCCCTCCCACACCCCCAATCCCCACACCCCTACCCTGACCCCTCCAACACCCCCAATCCCCACACCCCTACCCTGACCCCTCCCACACATACCCAATCCCCACACCCTCAATCACCATACCTCTCCAATCCCCACGCACCTACCCTGACCCCTCCCACACCCCCAATCCCCACACCCTTACCCTGACCCCTCCCACACCCCCAATCCCCACACCCCTACCCTGACCCCTCCCACACCCCCAATCCCCACACCCCTACCCTGACCCCTCTCACACCCCCCATTCCCCACACCCTGACACCCCTCTTCCCCCTCCCCTTCCCCCTCCTCTGACATCCCCATCTCCCCTCCCCCCAACAGCCCCATTCCCCCTCCCCCCGATACCCCCATTCCCCCTCCCCCCTGATACCCCTGTTCCCCTCCCCGACACCCCCCATTCCCCCCACTCCCCCGATACCCACCATTCTCCCCTCCCCGACACCCCCCTCCCCCCTCTCCCGTCACCCCGCCGTCCCCCTCCCCCCAACACCCCCCCATTCCCCCATCCCCCCCGTCAACCCCCAGTCCCCATCCCCCCAACACCCTTCCCATTCCCAACTCCCCCTGTCTCCCTCCCCCCCCCCCCCCACACACACACCCATTCCCCCATCATCCCCCCAGTCCCCCTCCCCATTGACTGTGACCCCTGCCCCACCCTGCCCCGTGTAAGTACCAGACAGTGTTCAGTCTGAAGATTCTGTTCACCAGGGAAAGGGAACGCAGCCTTTAGCAACAGACTCAATATCAAAAGGAACGAGAAAACAAAATATAGCTTTCATTTTGGAACTGCGAGTGTTTTTTTTTAATGTTGTACAATATGTTGATCTCAAGAAGAAGCTGACAGTAATTCTTATTTTTATACATTACATTTGATTGAGATGTTTTATGGGTCGTATGAGTAAAGTTTGCAATTCTCTTCAAAGTCTGCTTGTAAATAAAGCTGTGATTTTCATTCTGAACCTATCTTTACAATCTGCAATCTCTCATAAGTTCCTCCGTTAAGTCATACTGCAGATACAGTGAGAGACAATCTGCTCTCAATACTCCCTATTGCTCTTTCCTACTCAAATGATCTTACCCAACTTTATAACCACCATGACCATTGCAGAGCTCTCTGTCAATATCTCCCTCTCTGTATTCCCTCCTCCCACCCTGCTCCCCCACTCCTACATGTCTCTCTCTCTCTCTCTCTAATTCCCCATTCTCTCTGTCTCTCCATCTCTGCCTCTCTCACTGTTTGCCTCTCCCTCTTTCCTACTCCAAGGGGCTGCACAGTGGCTCAGTGGTTAGCACTGCTGCCTCACAGTGCCAGGGTCCCAGGTTCGATTCCACCCTCGGGTGTCTGTCTGGGTGGGGTTTTGCACATTCTCCCCGTGTCTGCGTGGGTTTCCTCCCACAGTCCAAAAGATGTACAGGTTAGGGTGGATTGGCCATGCTAAATTTCCCATAGTACTAGGTACATTAGTCAGGGGTAAATATAGGGGAATGGGTCTGAGTGGGTTACTCTTCGGAGGGTCGGTGTGGACTTGTTGGGCCAAAGGGCCTGTTTCCATACTGTAGGGGATCTAATCTAATCGAAAACTCTCACTCTCTGCCACTCCCTCTCTCCAATTCCAATGGTAGCTCAGTGGTTAGTTCACTCTCATTCTCTCTCTGCCTCACCCTCTCTCTCTCACTCCCTCTCTGCCTTACCCTTTCTCTCCCCCCCCCCTCTCTCTCTCTCTCTCACTCCCTTTCTGCCTCACCCTCTCTCTCTCTCTCACTCCCTCTCTGCCTTACCCTTTCTCTCCCTCTCTCTCTCCCCCCTCTCTCTCTCTCTCCCCCTCTCACCCCCTCTCTGCCTCCCCCTCTCTCTCCCCCCTCCCCCCCTCTCTCACTATGATCAGCTGTGCGATTTGCTATGCTTTCTTGGTCAGTATTATAAGTGATGGTGTACAAAACACCAACCAACCTGTCCCTCCAGGAATACACACCTTTTACTGGACTCTCAATCTTTGGCCACAGTTCCCATCGGACCAATACCAATTAGCCAAACTTTAGCAGTTTAAAAGGTCCAAAGTGTACCAGGAGCTCAAACAAGAAAAATGTCCTTATTCATTTATTGTCCTCCTGCTCCCTCCCCAACATCTTCCTCCAAATGTTCCTCATATTCCGTGCAATCCCATGAAATGGTTTGAAGTCAGCTTGACAGACAAAACAGATGAATAAGGAGCGGGGAATGGCCATTCAGCCCCTCAGCGGGACCTGGTTGCGTCCCCAGAACCGCACGCATGCTGAGTGTAACACTCCGCCTGCCTTCCCATGAAGTTCCATCTGCCCGTACTCACCCAGCTTCCTCGGCTGACCCATTCCCAGTCACATTCTCATCCCAGCTTTCCCAATGCTTTTCTTCCTGTGAACGGTTAGCTATCTCCCATTTTCAAAAGCAAGTTCAAAGGACGCTGATTCCCAGAGAAGGTTATTGGGAACAAGGGAATAAACCCTGAAGTTGGATTTTTATGAATCAAATGGTAGCTTAAAAATACCGGGGTGGACCATTTAGGACAGAGATGAGGAGAAACGTCTTCACCCAGAGAGTGGTGGCTGTGTGGAATGCTCTGCCCCAGAAGGCAGTGGAGGCCCAGTCTCTGGATTCATTTAAGAAGGAGTTGGATAGAGCTCTCAAAGATAGTGGAATCAAGGGTTATGGAGATAAGGCAGGAACAGGATACTGATTAGGAATGATCAGCCATGATTATATTGAATGGCGGTGCAGGCTCGAAGGGCTGAATGGCCTACTCCTGCACCTATTGTCTATTGTCTAAATGAGAATACCAGTAAATATTGCAAAGAAATAGCTCCAGAGGAAACTAGCAGGTTGTTTACACTGTATCAGAAACCACAACATTTGTTAAACTGACTTATCCTGATTGAGGGAAAGAAACCTGACCAAATTGGTGATAATAGGAATGATTTGCCAGAACAGTTCATTCTAATAGCACCCAGTTTTCATCTTGTTCCTAGGCAGTGGACAGTTGCAAAGTATTAGTACAGCAAGCAGCTGATCAGTACTAGACAGACAAGTGCAACTGAAGAGCCCAAAAAGATTTGGTTTCCATTGGAATTATCACCTGTACAGAAGAGAAAAATGAAATGTTATTGAGTATGCAGAGACAGAAGGCCCGGATGATGTTGCATTTTTACTTGATATTAAATCTCCGAGCTTCTTCTGTCATTGAGCAATCAACCAAGGTCATCATCGATCAGGTCAGGATTTTGCCTCAACAGCATGTGTGAAATTTTGTGTTTTTCAATCAAGTGGGAGCTGCCTTATTCCTGGACGGTGTGGAGCTCCTTGAGTGTTATTGGAGCTGCCCCCATCCAGGGACAAGTTGGGGGGGGGGGGGGTAATTCCATCACACTCCTGGCTTGTGTCTTGTCAATGGTGGGACCGAGTTAGAATTCACAACACCAAGGGGGTTAATAGTCCAAAACGTTTGCTTAAAATTTCCAGTTCTCAGGGTGCTGCTCCTTTGACAGACTGAACAACAAGTGAATAGCAGGTGATTAAAAGTGTTAAAGGTTGTGGGTAAAGACTCATTTAGCCTGTTGGCACTCCAGTCACACGATTCGTCTTTATCTGTTGACACTCTTAAATACCTGGAATTATCTTGCCATTACCTTTCTCTGCCTATAATTTCTGTGACTGTGATGAAGGGGCAGTGCTCTGAAAGCTTGTGATTTCAAATAAACCTGTTTATCTTTGAAAGTTGCCACTCAGGTGGATCGAGCTTGTAAGAAGGCCGGTGGTGTATTAGCGTTCATTAGCAGAGGGATTGAATTCAAGAGTCGTGAGGTGATGTTGCAGCTGTACAGGACCTTGGTTAGGCCACATTTGGAGTACTGTGTGCAGTTCTGGTCGCCTCATTTTAGGAAAGATGTGGAAGCTTTGGAGAGGGTGCAGAGGAGATTTACCAGGATGTTGCCTGGAATGGAGAATAGGTCGTACGAGGATAGGTTGAGAGTGCAGGGCCTTTTCTCATTGGAACGGCGAAGGATGAGGGGTGACTTGATAGAGGTTTATAAGATGATCAGAGGAATAGATAGAGTAGACAGTCAGAAACTTTTTCCCCGGGTACAACAGAGTGTTACAAGGGGACATAAATTTAAGGTGAAGGGTGGAAGGTATAGGGGAGATGTCAGGGGTAGGTTCTTTACCCAGAGAGTGGTGGGGGCATGGAATGCGCTGCCTGTGGGAGTGGCAGAGTCAGAATCATTGGTGACCTTTAAGTGGCAATTGGATAGGTATATGGATGGGTGCTTAAGCTAGGACAAATGTTCGGCACAACATCGTGGGCCGAAGGGCCTGTTCTGTGCTGTATTGTTCTATGTTCTATGTTCTGCTATCGTGTGACTTCTGACTTTGTCCACCCCAGTCCAACATGGGCACCTCCACACGATGGTGGACAGGCGTTGGGGAGTCAAGAGGTGAATTACTCACTGCAGGATTCCCAGCCTCTGACCCACTCTTGTAGCCACTATTTACATGACCAGGGGGTTTATCAGCGACTGTGATACCATTGAATGTCAAGGAGCGATGATTTACCCACTTATTTTCTCCTTCACTGGCCTTCTGGGAGAGGGCACGATACAAGTGGTGACGTTTTCTATCAGGTAAATCTTTACTACAGGAGGAATACTGTTGTATCTTCTAGCCAGTTACTCACCAACTAAATTTGGCGGTGTGTCAACATCTGCCTTGGTGATGGGACCAATGGATAGCACACTGGATTGGCCTTTGCTGTTACTGCTTTGGGCATTTCTTTGACCGGAGCAGCTCTGAATTGGAAGGAAAGTATTCATGTTATTGGGATCTTCCCGACCATTCACCTGATCTTGTAACTTCTCTAAGTATACACTGAAGAAATACACCTAACACCCAGAGAAAGGTTCATATTTACCAAACAGTAGATTGCGGAAAGTCAGATGAGCTGAGCAATGCTGGGAAAGTCTATGGTGTTAGTTTTAACCACCCCATTAGAAAAGTAAAAATATTCACAGGCCCCTTCAGCCCCAGATGCACATTTCCAGATGTAAATCTACAGTTCCTGGTTTCCTCTCTCAATCCATTCTTATAAGTGGGGAGACACCTCCTACTATCCAACCCACGGCAATCATTCCAGAAAGTATTAAAGTTTGGGAGATTATCAAACACTAAAACACCAACTCTCTCTGTCTAAGAAGGGTTTCTAAGATTACATAAGGATCTTGATCAAATGGGTCAATGGGCCGAGGAGGGGCAGATGGAGTTCAATCTGGATAAATGTCATGTGTTGCATTTTGTTAACGGTGGGGCCCTCGGTAGTGCTGTAGAACAGAGGGACCTAGGGGTTCAGGGACATAATCCTTTGAAGTTTACATCACATATAGACGGGGGGGTTAAGGCAGCGTTTAGCACACTCCCCTTCATTGCTCAGCTCTTTGAGTGTAAGAGTTGGGAACGTCATGTTGGAATTGTACAGGACATTGGTGAAGCCCCTTCTGGAATACTGTGTCCAGTTCTGGGCGCCCTGTTATAGGAAGGATATTATTAAACTGGAGAGGGTTCCGGAGAGATTTCCCAGGATGATGCTGGGAATGGGAGGGTTGGAATTATACAAAAAGGCTGGATAGGCTGGGAGTTTTTTCCCCGGAGTGTAGGAGGTTGAGGGGTGACCTTATAAAGGTTTATAAAATCATGAGGGGGATAGAGAGGGTGAATGGTGGGTGTCTTTGGTCATCTTCTATTGTATCTCTGAATCCTTAGATTTGGGAATACCAATGGCAACTTAGTTAGCCTTTTCCTCTGGTCTGATACTGTTCTAAAATTTCTGACCCTTTGCAAGATTTCCCAAATTATTATTGAATGTCAAGGGGGCTATGATTAGATTCTATCTTATTGAAGATGGTCGTAGCCTGGAATTTGTGTCACATGAACGTTACTTGCCACTTGACAGCCCAAGAGTCGAGAGAGTGCGGTGGTGGGAAAGCGCAGCCAGTCAGACAGCATCCAAGGTGCAGGGGAATCGACGTTTCGAGCATGACCCCTTCATCAGGAAAGGTTGATCTCCTGCACCTTGGGTACTGCCTGACAGGCTGCATTTGTCCAGCCCCACACTCTCTCGCCCCTGATCTTCAGCATCGGTAGTCCTCACTTTCTCCTACCTGACAGCCCAGGCCTGGATATTGTTCAGATCTTGCTGCATTTGAACAGGGACTGCTTCAGTCTCTGAGGAGTTGCGAATGGTGCTGAACATTGTGCAATCATTGACAAATATCCCCACTTCAGACCTTACTGAGACTGACTCAGAGAGATGTACCACAACGAAACAGACCTTTAGATCCAACTCATTTTATCCTAAATTAATCTAGTCCCATTTGCCAGCACTTGACCCATATCCCTCCAAACCCTTCCTATTCATATACCCATCCAAATGCCTCTTAAATGTTGCAATTGTACCAGCCTCCACCACTTCCTCTGGCAGCTCATTCCATGCACGTACCACCCTCTGTGTGAAAAAGTTACCCCTTCGGTCTCTTTTATATCTTTCCCCTCTCACCCTAAACCTATGCCCCTCTAGTTCTGGACTCCCCCACCCCAGGGAAAAGACTTTGCCTATTTACCCTATCCATGCCCCTCATGATTTTATAAACCTCTATAAGGTCACCCCTCAGCCTCCGACGCTCCGGGGAAATCAGCCCCAGCCTGTTCAGCCTCTCCCTGTAGCTCAGACCCTCCAAGCCTGGCAACATCCTTGTAAATCTTTTCTGAATCTTTTCATGATGGACGGAGGCTCACTGATGACGCAGCTGAAGATGGTTGGGCCCTGGGACACTGCCCTGAGGGACTCCTGCAGAGATGGGCCTGGAGCTGGGGTGACTGACCCTCTCACCAACCAGCACCATCCTCCTATGTGTTAGGTATGACTCCAACCAGGGAATTGTAGGATTGCAACTGTTTAAATCTTAGCATCAGGTACAACAGACTATGACTGCCTCATCCATCCTGTGTGACTATCATTATGAAGGAAGAATTGGACCTGATAGGAATGGGATGTCATGAGCTACACTTGGAATGAACCAGTGACATCTATTGGGAAAACCCTTTCCTAAAAAAGGGTAAATCGTTTTACAACAGAGATCGGTTTCTGACAAAGTCATTCAGAAATATTTCGCAGTAGGAGGTTAACTCAGTGAGTCCAAAGAGGACATGCAGACCATCGAGAGAAAGGCCATACTTACTGGTAAACATTGGCTGGTTCGGAAGTCACACAGCCTGATCTGACAATGCAGGTAGATTTGATTGACATCGCCAATAAACTTAAACGCTGAAAATGAGAAGCGGCAAATGGATGAGGTCCCACTCTCCTTCACTTCCACCTCACTTAAAGTGCTTGGACATCTGTAAGGAATTGTATGATAATTGTTCAAACATGTGCAACCTTTTAAATATTACACTCAGAATGTGAGATATTAGCACATCCTGCTAATCCTGCCTGATAATGTAGTTAATTCAGCCACATTGGGGAGATTTAAACAATCCTTGGATAAGCACATGGATGATGATGATGGGATAGCATAGAGGATGGGCTTAGATTAGTTCACAGGTCGGCGCAACATCGAGGGCCGAAGGGCCTGTTCTGTGCTGTACTGTTCTATGTTCTAATATCATAGACAGTCCATGACTGCAGAGTCTCAACATTCACATTCACTTTTTGTCACAACGTCAGCTGGAATCTTCTACAGATTCAGGGATTCGGTCCAATGTCTCTGCCAACTCTTTTAAAGTGCAATCCAGTTAGTTCCAGGTGTCTCCCCAATGCACCTACTTAACCAAATAATCCTTGATATCATTTTCCTTAATCCTCTGCTACCCTTGTTCTGTTTCTCATCCTATCCCCATCCCCAATTGTCTTGGAGAGTCATCTTACTTGAGTCTACCTCCATCAAAGAATATGGCTCTCCGTGGTTGCCTCCCATCCCTCGCTGCTTCCCCTGCTGCTGAATGTGTTTGGTGTCTCTCGCTTTGAGTCCGATGATTAAATCTAGAATCGAAACTTTCTCTCAGCGGTGGGTGCCCATGACTATTGTCACAGATTGTTGTGAAAACCCATGGGGAGAGGGCGGGGAGCGGTCACTAATGTCTTTTAGGGAAGGGAATCTGCAGTCGTTACCTGGTCTGGGCCTACGCGTGACTCCAGACCCAATGCGACATGGTTGACTCTGAACGGCCCTCTGGAATAGTCAGACGCTCAGGGAAGGCCCGAAGGGATGGACAATAAATGTTGGTCAACCTCAAGGCACCCACATCCCATGAACAAATATAAAGACAATGCCAAATACAAGCTGCATTAGCAAAAACCCTGGCAAGAATTTGGAAATTTCCTGTCACTTTAAGACTAGGGAAGAGAGCAAGGTAAACAGGCTGAAACAAAGAGCTTTGAAATTGATCTCTCAATTCAAGAGAGTGGAAGGCTTTGGAGAGAATAACAAAAGGGCTGAGATGTTGGTATCATACTCACTGATTGCTCACAAGGCCCCATCTCGTCTGCGATGAGGGGTCATTGTCTGGAGTGGTCCAACAGCTGTCCAGGGTCACCACAAACTGGTTGGGATCCATCCCCATGACAGTGATGCCAATGTAAACACGGTCATCTACACTGAGTCGGACTGGGGTATGGGTGTAGGGTTGGCGATATTCCGGGTCTTGGTACATAATCATCCTGACTTCATATGACCCTTCACCTGACGGCAATGCTATGTTGACCACACTGTGTCAAGAAAAGGAGGAAAAGAAATGCAGTCAATTGGCCATGGGAAATTGTCCCATAATATCCCAGGGATGTGCAGGTTAGGGTGGATTGGCCATGGGAAATTGTCCCATAATATCCCAAGGATGTGCAGGTTAGGGTGGACTGGCCGTGGGAAATTGTCCCATAATATCCCAGGGATGTGCAGGTTAGGGCGGATTGGCCATGGGAAATTGTCCCATAATATCCCAGGGATGTGCAGGTTAGGGCAGATTGGCCATGGGAAATTGTCCCATAATATCCCAGGGATGTGTACGTTAGGGTGGATTGGCCATGGGAAATTGTCCCATAGTGTCCAGGGATGTGCAGGTCACGGTGGATTGGCCATGGGAAATTGTCCCATAGTGCCCAGGGATGTGCAGGTTAGGGTGGATTGGCCATGGGAAATTGTCCCATAGTGCCCAGGGATGTGTAGGTTAGGGTGGATTGGCCATGGGAAATTGTCCCGTAGTGTCCAGGGATGTGCAGGTTAGGGTGGGTTGGCCATGGGAAATTGTCCCATAGTGTCCAGGGATGTGCAGGTTAGGGTGGATTGGCCATGGGAACTTGTCCCATAATATCCCAGGGATGTGTACGTTAGGGTGGATTGGCCATGGGAAATTGTCCCATAGTGTCCAGGGATGTGCAGGTTAGGGTGAGTTGGCCATGGGAAATTGTCCCATAGTGTCGCAGGGATGTGCAGGTTAGGGTAGATTGGCCATGGGAAATTGTCCCATAGTGCCCAGGGATGTGCAGGTTAGGGTGGATTGGCCATGGAAAATTGTCCCATAGTGCCCAGGGATGTGCAGGTTAGGGTGGATTGGTCATGGGAAATTGTCCCATAGTGCCCACGGATGTGTAGGTTAGGGTGGATTGGCCATGGAAAATTGTCCCATAGTGCCCAGGGATGAGCAGTTAGGGTGGATTGGTCATGGGAAATGGTCCCATAGTGTCCAGGGATGTGCAGGTTAGGGTGGATTGGCCTTGGGAAATTGTACCATAGTGCCCAGGGATGTGCAGGTTAGGGTGGATTGGCCATGGGAAATTGTCCCATAGTGTCCAGGGATGTGCAGGTTAGGGTGGATTGGCCATGGGAAATTGTCCCATAGTGTCCAGGGATGTGCAGGTTAGGGTGGATTGGCCATGGGAAATTGTCCCATAGTGTCCAGGGATGTGCAGGTTAGGGTGGATTGGCCATGGGAAATTGTCCCATAGTGTCCAGGGATGAGCAGTTAGGGTGGATTGGTCATGGGAAATGGTCCCATAATGTCCAGGGATGTGCAGGTTAGGGTGGATTGGCCGTGGGAAATTGTCCCATAGTGCCCAGGGATGTGCAGGTTAGGGTGGATTGGCCATGGGAAATTGTCCCATAGTGCCCAGGGATGTGCAGGTTAGGGTGGATTGGCCATGCTAAATTGTCCCATAGTGTCTAGGGATGTGCAGGTTAGGGTGGATTGGCCATGGGAAATTGTCCCATAGTGCCCAGGGATGTGCAGGTTAGGGTGGATTGGCCATGGGAAATTGTCCCATAGTGCCCAGGGATGTGCAGGTTAGGGTGGATTGGCCATGCTAAATTGTCCCATAGTGTCTAGGGATGTGCAGGTTAGGGTGGATTGGCCATGGGAAATTGTCCCATAGTGCCCAGGGATGTGCAGGTTAGGGTGGATTGGCCACGGGAAATTGTCCCATAGTGCCCAGGGATGTGCAGGTTAGGGTGGATTGGCCATGCTAAATTGTCCCATAGTGCCCACGGATGTGTAGGTTAGGGTGGATTGGCCATGGGAAATTGCCCCATAGTGCCCAGGGATGTGCAGGTTAGGGTGGATTGGCCATGGTTAATGCAGAGTTACGGGTGTAGTGTAGGATGATCTGTGGAGGTTCGGTGCTGCACCCGAAAGGCCGAATGGCCTCTTTTTGCACTGCAGGGATGTACATTGTACTCCCCAACGCTGTCTGTCTGATTATGGGTTTGAAATGTCTTGGTCTCCTTACCTTTGCACGACCTCATCCGACACAAACAGCGAGATGTTGATGGTGAGAGCGTACACGCAGGAGAAGTCTAGGGAAATGGTCCGATTGCGTGAAACAAGCCCGTAATTCTCAACGACCGATGCTCGGATGGTGTTGGAGTGAGTAAAGTGCGTGGTGTTAACCTAAACATTAAAGTATCTTTGTGACTCAGAGTGTCCCGAAAGGGGAGTCAGTACATCAGGCAGTTTAAGAATTTGAAGCACATGTTGCTCTCGCATCCCAGAGTCAGGAGCTGGGCAACACAATATCCACATTCTGTCCCTTATTCAGGAATTCAACCTGGGATGGACAGAAAAACACATCTGTGCCACCATTCAATATAATCGCATAATCTCAGTATCCCATTCCCACTATCTCCCAATACCAGCTGATCCCTTTTGCTGTTCCACCTCCCTCGTGAATATATTGAACGGACTGTCCCCAACAGCTTCCTGTGGGAGAAAATTCCACAGATTCACAAGAAAATCTTTCTCATCTTAGCCCTGAATGGTTTACTCCTTATTTTTAGACTGTGACCCCTCCTAGTTCTGGACTTCCCCAACATCGGGAACATGCTTCCCGCATCCAGCCTGTTCCAGTCCTGTCAGTGTTTAAAAGGCATCTGGATGGGTATATGAATAGGAAGGGTTTAGAGGGATACAGGCCAAGTGCTGGCAAATGGGACTAGATTAGTTTAGGATATCGGGTTGACATGGACGAAGTAGACTGAAGGATCTGATTCTGTGCCGCATGACTGAGCTGTTATTGCTCTATGGCAGTACTCCAGATGTGGCCTCACCAATGCCTTTTGTCACTGAAGAATAGTGGGCGGCACGGTGGCACAGTGGTTAGCACTGCTGCCTCACAGCGCCAGAGACCCGGGTTCAATTCCCGCCTCAGGCGACTGACTGTGTGGAGTTTGCACGTTCTCCCCGTGTCTGCGTGGGTTTCCTCCGGGTGCTCCGGTTTCCTCCCACATCACAAAGATGTGCAGGGTCAGGGTGAATTGGCCATGCTAAATTGCCCGTACTGTTAGGTAAGGGGTAAATGTAGGGGTATGGGTGGTTTCGCTTCGGCGGGTCGGTGTGGACATGTTGGGCCGAAGGGCCTGTTTCCACACTGTAATCTAATCTAATCTAACCTTCAATTGGTTCGTGCAGTGGATAACCAGGGAGGAGGAAATGGAGAGATTTTTAATCAGCGATGGGATTGCAGGGTTGTGGAAGCTGGGAAAGAAAAGAGAGTTGAGGCTAAGATGAGAGCAGGCATGATCATATTGAATGGGGTAGTAGGCTTGAGAGGCTGAATGGCCTCCTCCCACTTCTAGTTCTTGTATTCATTCGAAATTATTCAACCTTCTCAACCAAACTGTAAATCTCTGTTCTGTAGTCAAAATAAATCTAATTACCTCATCACATTTACCTCACTGTATTTACCTCACCGCATTTACCTCATCGCATTTACTTCATCGCATTTATCTCATCGCATTTACCTCACTGCATTTACCTCATCGCATTTACTTCATCGCATTTATCTCATCGCATTTACCTCACCGCATTTACCTCATCGCATTTACCTCACTGCATTTACCTCACCGCATTTACCTCACCGCAATTACCTCATCACATTTACTTCATCGCATTTACCTCACCGCATTTACCTCACCGCATTTACCTCACCGCATTTACCTCACCGCATTTACCTCACCGTATTTACCTCACCGCATTTACTTCATCGCATTTACCTCATCGCATTTACCTCATCGCATTTACCTCACCGCATTTACCTCACCGCATTTACCTCACCGCATTTACCTCACCGTATTTACCTCACCGCATTTACCTCACCGTATTTACCTCACCGCATTTACCTCATCGCATTTACCTCATCGCATTTACCTCACCGCATTTACCTCATCGCATTTACCTCACTGCATTTACCTCACCGTATTTACCTCACCGCATTTACCTCACTGCATTTACCTCACCGTATTTACCTCATCGCATTTACCTCACTGCATTTACCTAACCGTATTTACCTCACCGCATTTACCTCACCGCATTTACCTCATCGCATTTACCTCACCGCATTTACCTCATCGCATTTACCTCACTGCATTTACCTCACCGTATTTACCTCACCGCATTTACCTCACTGCATTTACCTCACCGTATTTACCTCATCGCATTTACCTCACTGCATTTACCTAACAGTATTTACCTCACCTCATTTACCTCACCGCATTTACCTCATCGCATTTACCTCACCGCATTTACCTCACCGTATTTACCTCACCGTATTTACCTCACCGCATTTACCTCACCGTATTTACCTCACCGTATTTACCTCACCGCATTTACCTCACTGCATTTACCTCACCGTATTTACCTCACCGCATTTACCTCACCGTATTTACCTCACCGCATTTACCTCACCGTATTTACCTCACCGCATTTACCTCACCGCATTTACCTCATCGCATTTACCTCATCGCATTTACCTCACCGCATTTACCTCACCGCATTTACCACACCGCATTTACCAAACCGCATTTACCTCACCGTATTTACCTCATCGCATTTACCTCATCGCATTTACCTCACCGCATTTACCTCACCGTATTTACCTCACCGCATTTACCGCATCGCATTTACCTCATTGCATTTACCTCATCGCATTTACCTCACCGCATTTACCTCACTGCATTTACCTCATCGCATTTACCTCACCGTATTTACCTCACCGCATTTACCTCACTGCATTTACCTCACCGTATTTACCTCACCGTATTTACCTCACCGTTTGTACCACACCGTATTTACCTCACCGCATTTACCTCACTGCATTTACCTCACCGTATTTACCTCACCGTATTTACCTCACCGCATTTACTTCACTGCATTTACCTCACCGCATTTACCTCACCGCATTTACCTCACCGCATTTACCTCACCCGTATTTATCTCACCGCATTTACCTCACTGCATTTACCTCACCGCATTTACCTCATCGCATTTACCTCACCGCATTTACCTCACCGCATTTACCTCATCGCATTTACCTCATCGCATTTACCTCACTGCATTTACCTCACCGCATTTACCTCACCGCATTTACCTCACCGTATTTACCTCACCGTATTTACCTCACCGCATTTACCTCACTGCATTTACCTCACCGCATTTACCTCACCGTATTTACCTCACCGTATTTACCTCACCGCATTTACCTCACCGCATTTACCACACCGCATTTACCTCACCACATTTACCTCACCGTATTTACCTCACCGCATTTACCTCACCGCATTAACCTCACCGCATTTACCTCACCATATTTACCTCACCGCATTTACCTCACCACATTTACCTCACCGTATTTACCTCACCGTTTTTACCACACCGCATTTACCTCACCGCATTTACCTCACTGTATTTACTCTGCCAATCCTAAACCCAACAGTATAAACTCCTTTTTCCCATTAACATTACAGGGGTCTGTCCCAGGCACTTTACTGCAGTGGGACTGATATATTTTGGTCACTGTTCCAAATTGACTTTCTGACCTTATCATCGAAATGCTTCACCAAACTAAAGCTACACCCATCTGTCTCTGCTCTGGAATTCAAATCTAAAAAAAACACATATATTTCATGAGAATTGTCCCAGGAATGAAAAATTTAACATATTAGGAACGTTTGAGGACTCTGGGTCTACTCGAAGTTTAGAAGGATGAGGAGGATCTAATTAAAACTTACAGAATACGGAATGGCCTGGATAGAGTGGATGTTGGGAAGGTGTTTCCATTGGTGGGAAAGACTCAGACCCGAGGGCACAGCCTCAGGGTAAAGGGAAGACCCTTTAGAACAGAGATAAGGAGAAACCTCTTTAGCCAGAGAGTGGGAAATCCATGGGATTCACTGCCACAGAGGGCTGTGGGGGCCTGGTCACTGAGGATATTTAACACGGAGATAGATAAGTTCCTGAGTATCAAGGGGATCAAGGGTTACGGAGAGAAATGGGGTTGGGAAACACACTGAACGGAGGAACAGACTCAATGGGCCGAATGGCCTAATTTCTGCTCCTATGTCTTACAGACATCATTCATCAAAGTCCTTTTGCATGTACAAACCTTGAGTGTGGAGCCACATGAGGGTCTGGTGCTATCGAAATGAAAGGTCAGTCTTCCATCAGTGACCTGCCCAATACAACTGGGGTCTTTCAAATGGAAGTAGCGAGTGTGCCAGGCGTCACTGAACAACAGGCAGCGGGAGAGGGAGATCTCACTGCTGTTCCCATTACACACCAGCCTGTAGTCTGAAATCACAACAAAACAGCCATCAACAATTTACAAAATGTGCCCCTGGCACTATATTAATGCAGTAAGGAAGGGGCAAGCATGGGAGGGGGGGGGTTCTCTGGAAGAGGGGAAGCTCCTGCCTAATGTATTCACAGATGAGCCATAGATTATAGTAACCTGCAGGTCAGGGGTAATGTCCCACCTCTAGGACAAGAAACCCACGTTCAAATGACATCTCAGAATAGATTGATCAGGAAACATCAACCGGAAGGCGTATAACTCCGGAGATGTCTTGGTATGTAAGTTCAATATCTCTGAGCTGCACCATTGGTGGGGGATTTAGGGCAGTCCTGGTTTGAGCTTTAAATCAAAGCACAGAAAATGTGGAGGGGAGATAGTTAGATATGACTGGGATATGACTGGGAAACAGATACATTTCTCAGTTGTCATTGAGTTCACAGTTGAAACTTTATTGCTGGAACAGCACAGCAGGTCAGGCAGCATCCAGGGAACAGGAGATTCGACGTTTCGGGCACAGGCCCTTCTTCAGGAAGGGCCTGTGCCCTCATTGAGTTCACAATCAACCAATGAGCACAGTAACCAGGGTATAGCCATGGCTGCTATCCCATTACCAAGTCAGCCTTTACTTACACATGGAGAGCCCTTGACTGTAGTACTACCTCATTCAGAGTCAGGTAGGAACCAGAGTGTCAGTATCTCTGACACTGACCCTTGTGGTGTATCAGCCAAGGCTCCCTGATTGGACCAGATTTAACAGCCCCAATCAGGGAACTCACATTCTCTGACGTCCAGCTTGTTACAATCACTTCACTGGTCAGACAAACGGAAGGATACGTAATACACAGACAGTGCTAGACAGACTCAGCAGGGCTGGCAGTTTGGAACTCAATCAGAAAATCTCTCCACAGGTGGTGCCAGACTCGCTGAGTTTCTCCAGCATCCTTTGTGCTTGTTTCAGAGTTCCAACCTCAACAGGATTTCGCTTGAAAGGGGTATGGGGAGGTTGGCTGTCACCCATATGGGAGTTGTAAGGGTTGATGGTTGGCAGTGCTGTATGTGGTCTGAAAGGAGTGGTTATGTCCCACATCGGTTGCACTGATTATTCCCCTTACTGTACCCCCCTTACCATAGTTCTTATTCGTCTGGTCACCAGTGGCATCATCATCACAGAAGCATCCGACAACCCCTCTCTGCTCACCGCACCACTCCTCTGCCGTGCACGACTCTCTCTCACATGGGTTCTGTAATGCTGGTGGTGAACACAGTACGCACTGTTACAACTCCATCCACCCAACAACAAGTCCATTCCAACAATCCCGTCAGGAAACACCGGTCCTGACAGTGGGATCAGCATCAAGATGAACTGGAACTGTGTGATTGCTATTGACCTGTCGGTTAGTTGGCAGAGATTCACAGAATTACTACAGCCCAGGAGGTGGTCATCAGGTCCATCACCTTCCTGCTGGCTGCCTGAATGACCATCTCGCTCAGTGTCTCTCTCTCTCTCCCCATTCTCATACACATTCTTCCTAAGGGGTAACCTTTTCACCCAGAGGGTGGTACGTGTACGGAATGAGCTGCCAGAGGAAGTGGTGGAGGCTGGTACAATGACAACATTTAAAAGGCATCTGGATGGGGACATGACTAGGAAGGGTTTAGAGGGATATGGGCCAAATGGGACTAGATTAATTTAGGATATCTGCTCGGTATGGACGAATCGGACTGAAGGTTTTGTTTCTGTGAAGTACATCTCTATGACTTTAAATAGCCACCTAATCCCCTCTCGAAGGCCTGAACTGAATGGGTCTCCATCGCATTCTCTGTCTGCTCCTTCCACTGACCATAGTAGAAAGTGTTCCTCAAATCACTGTTGTTTCTTTTACCAATTACGCACCTCCTGCTCTTTTTCCCGTCATGATTGAGATGAAGCTTCCTTCTCTCTGCTCTATTCAGTGCCTGCCTGTGATTTAGGAAACTTCTATTAGATCTCCCTCTCAGCCTTCTGCTCTCCAAGGAGAACAGTTCCAACCTCTTCAATTATCTTCATCACTGAAGTTTTTCAATCATTCTTGTCAAGCTGCACACAATTCTGGTCTCCCCGCTACAGGAAAGATGTTGCAAAACTTGAAAGAGATCAAAAAAGAAGGCAATTCTTAGCAGGACTTATACACTTAATGGTAAGGTCCTGGGCAGTGTTGCTGAACAAAGAGACCTTGGAGTAGAACATAGAACATAGAACATAGAAGAATACAGCGCAGTACAGGCCCTTTGGCCCTCGATGTTGCGCCGATCCAAGCCCACCTAACCTATACTAACCCACTATCCTCCATATACCTATCCAATGCCCGCTTAAATGCCCATAAAGAGGGAGAGTCCACCACTGCTGCTGGCAGGGCATTCCATGAACTTACGACTCGCTGAGTGAAGAACCTACCCCTAACATCAGTCCTATATCTACCCCCCCCTTAATTTAAAGCTATAAGTGCAGGTTCATAGCTCCTTGAGAGTGGAGTCGCAGGTAGATAAGATAGTGAAGGAGGCGTTTGGTATGCTTTCCTTTATTGGTCAGAGTATTGAGTACAGGAGTTGGGAGGTCATGTTGCGGCTGTACAGGACATTGGTTAGGCCACTGTTGGAGTATTGTGTGCAATTCTGGTCTCCTTCCTATCGGAAAGATGGTGTGAAACTTGGAAGGGTTCAGAAAAGATTTACAAGGATGTTGCCAGGGTTGGAGGATCTGAGCTATAGGGAGAGGCTGAACAGGCTGGGGCTGTTTTCCCTGGAGCGTCGGAGGCTGAGGGGTGACCTTATGGAGATTTACAAAATTATGAGGGGCATGGATAGGATAAATAGACAAAGTCTTTTCCCTGGGGTGGGGGAGTCCAGAACTAGAGGAGCATAGGTTTAGGGTGAGAGGGGAAAGATATAAAGGGGACCTAAGGGGCAACGTTTTCACACAGAGGGTGGTACGTGTATGGAATGAGCTGCCAGAGGATATGGTGGAGGCTGGTACAATTAGACCATTTGAAAGGCATCTGGATGGAGACATGAAGAGGAAGGGTTTAGAGGGATATGGGCTAAATGCCCCTGTTGACAAAGCTGAGGGCACTGTGTGCTTTATTCACTGCTCTCTCCGGAGAGAAAATGAGGTCTGCAGATGCTGGAGATCAGAGATGGAAATGTGTTGCTGGAGAAGCGCAGCAGGTCAGGCAGCATCTAGGGAACAGGAGAATCGACGTTTCGGGCATTCCTGAAGAAGGGCTCATGCCCGAAACGTCGATTCTCCTGTTCCCTGGATGCTGCCTGACCTGCTGCGCTTCTCCAGCAACACATTTCCATCACTGCTCTCTCCCCCTGTCCTGCCATCTTCAATGATTTGTGCATCCATACCCCAGCTCCCCGTGCTCCCGCCATACCCCCTTTAGAATTGTAGCCCCTATTTTGGATTGACTTTGAATGATTTTCCAACCCAAGTTCATCACCTCACACCTCCCTGCATGAAACATCATCTGCCACCTTTCTGCCCATGTCAATGTGCTTTCCGAGTTCCACACTGTTGTGGAGTCACCCAGTACAGAAACAGACCAACCCATCCATGCTGAACGTAATCCCAAACTAAACTAGATCCCCCCGGCCTGCTCCTGGCCTGTATCCCTCCATACCTTTCCGATCCACATCTGCCACTTCCTCAGAAAGTTCACTCCACATGCAAACCACCCTATCCTCCTCAGAGTTTACAATTCTTCTCAGCATCTATAAATTCTGAAAGTATCCCCTGCAAGATCCAGATCATTAATGCATTTTGGGAAAAGCAAGAGTCCCAATACTGAAACCCTAAGAAACTCCATAACAAACCTTTTCCCAGCCTGAAACATACACTGTTTCCTATCCCTCAGCTGAATTTTGTAAGCACCTTCAACCTGTCCCTTTTACCCTGTTAGACCTGTCAGTTTGTCCACAAAGCGTCCCGCAGGACCGTATCGAACACCTTCGGTAAGTCCATGTACATTACATCAATTGCGCTGCTTTCCTCAACCCTCGCTGTTGGCTCTTCAAAACAGCCCCAGATTTCCCCATAACATTCTTTAATTGGCTCGCATTTATTCATGTGATTACTAATGTTGTAACAAAGAATTTCTTCTAAAAACTTCCCCAGCATTGAAGTGAGACGGACTGGCCTGTAATTGCTGGGTTTATTCTCACAAAGCTTTCTTTGAACAAGGCAATTTTCCTGTTCCCCAGCAACACCCCTAAGTCCAGGGAGACTGATTATGGTCTGTGCTCCTGTAGTTTATGCTGTCACTTCCGTCACAATCCTTGGATGACTCTCCCAACCTGTCCCTGCCTATATAAAGTAAAATCAAACCATCCAACTATGCCTCCTTGTCAATTTTGATCCCACATGGAGACTGTTACCACATCTTTGTAACGTCTAGTTCCTTACCAATGTGAAGTGATGCATTTTGGAAAGTCAAGGTGAGGTGGAAATTATACAGTGACTGGCAGAACCCCTCGGAGTACTGTTTTGCAGAGTGATCTGGGTGTGCAGGTCCACAGATCAGTGAAGGTGGCAGCACAGGCAAATAAGAGAGTATAAAAGGCCTATGGCATGCTTACCTTCCATGGAAGCAGCACTGAGTATAGGATAGGCAGGTTATGCTGCAGCTTTATAGAGCTTCAGTTAGACCACAGTACTGTCATCACACTACCATGTAGGTGTTTTGAAGAATGTACAGGGAAGGTTTACCAGGATGTTGCCTGGTCTGCGGGATGTTAGCTATGGAAAAAAGTTTGGATAGACTGGGTTTGTTTTCACTGGAACGCAGGAGGTTGAGGGGTGATCTGATAAAAGTTTATAAGATTATGAATGGCATGGATAGAGTGGGAAGTATCAGGCTATTTCCCAGGGTGGAGGGGTCAGTTACTAGGGGACACAGTTCAAGGTGGGGGTGGGGGCAGAATGTTTAAAAGAGATGTGTGCGCTAAGTTTTTCACACAGAGGGTGGTGCGTGCCTGGAACACACTGCCAGTGGAGGGGGTGGAAGCAGACGCAATAGGAGCATTTACCTGGATGGATACAGGAATAGGAAGGGAATAGAGGGATACCGATCCTGTAAGTAAAGACTGTTTTAGTATGGGTTGGCAGGCTGGAAGGGCCGAAGGGCCTGTTCCTACACTGAATTGTTCTCTGTTCTTTGGGAAAGACAGATGCAAAGTATTCCTGTAATACCTCGGCCAGGCCACTTGCTGCTTTGTGTGAACTTCCTTTCGGCCCTACTCCCCTCTGGTTACCTCTTTACCTTCTACATTACCCACGAACAATCTCCCTTTATCTTCACTGCCGGTCTCTATTCATAAACCCTCTTTGCTTCTTGTAGTCACTTTCTCACAGTAATTGCAGCTGCTCAAATTCCAAAACTTGGATCTTAAGCTGAAGACATTTCCTGTAATCCAGGACACAGGAGTTCCCGAAAAACAGAGAGCATATTCTTGAGTTGGAGCAGCTCTGTCAATTCCTTATCTATTTGTTAATCCCATTACTGCTAAACCAACACCTGAGCAAAGCTATTAAGTCATAATTATGAATAAAACCTTACTCATCCTGGTAAATTTGACCAATGTTTAACAGGCCTTACGATTTGCAGTTAACCTTAATCAATGCTCTTTTGTCATCTTGCTCACATAATTTGGGGTTCCCTTGGTCTGTATCTCACCCCTGAATATGCACTCCTTATCAACTGTATACTTTCATTAAAAAGCATTTCTCATCTATACCATGTACTTTGTTTAACTAACTAAAAACCAGAAAATATGGGAGAAACTCAGCAGGTCTGGCAGTATCTGTGAAGAGAGAGAGAGAGAGAGAGAGAAAGAGAAAGAGAGAGAGAGAGGTAGGGAGAAAGAGAGAGAAAGAGAGAGAGAGAGATAGAGATAGAGAGAAAGAAAGAGTTAATATTTCGTGTCCAGACCGACTCTTCTAGAGAACACTGAACATGAAACGTTAGCTCTGTTTCTCTCCCTATGGACACCACCAAACCTGCTGAGTTTCTCCAATACTTTCTGTTTTTGACTCAGCCTATTGCCAGCATCTGCAGAATTTTGATTTAATGAGCTTGCTTAATTCTCACAGTAAATTACAACAAGAGTGTGCTGCTGATTGACAGAATGGCAGATGGAGTTTAATTTAGGTAAGATCAGATTACTTACAGTGTGGAAACAGGCCCTTCAGCCCAACAAGTCCACACTGACCCTCCAAAAAGCAGCCCACCCAGAACCATTCCCCTACACCTAACACTGTGGGCAATTTAGCACGGCCAATTCACCTAACCTGCACATTTTTGGACTGTGGGAGGAAACGCACACAGACGTGGCGAGAATGTGCAAACTCCACACAGTCAGTCGCCTGAGGCGGGAATTGAACCCGGGTCTCTGGCGCTGTGAGGCAGCAGTGCTAACCACTGTGCCACCGTGCTGCCCTCAATGAAAAGTATTTGCATTTTGGTGGGTTAAACCAGGGCAGAACTTACCCAGTCGATGGCAAGACCCTGAGGAGGGTTATAGAGTAAAGCGATCTAGGAAGACAGGTTCATAGCTCCTTGAAAGTGGAGTCACAGGTAGACAGGCGGTGAAGAAGGTTTTAGGTAGGTTAGTTTTCATTGGTCAGAGCATTGACTAAGGGAGTTGGGATGACTTGTTGTGGCTGTACAGGACACTGGTGAGGCCACATTTGGAGAACTGTGTGTAGTTCTGGTTGTCCAACTATAGAAATTATATTATTAAATTAGAAAGAGTGCAGTAAAGATTTACTAGGCTGAAAGATTTGAGTTATAAGGAGAAGTCGGACAGTTTGGGACTTTGTTCCCCGAGTGTGTAGGAGATTGAGGGGTGACCTTATAGAGCTTGATAAAATCACAAGAAGGTGGAGAGCCCACAGCCTTTCCCCATGGTAGGGGATCTGAAACTCGAGGGCAGAGGTTTAAGGTGAGAGGGGAGAGGTACAAACGGGTCCAGAGGGCCAATTTGTTGGCACAGAGGGGGGTGGCTCTGGAATGGGCTGCCAGAGGGAGTGGGGGAAGTGAGTACGATTTAAGAAACATTTAGACCAGCACATGGATGGGATAGGGACCAAACGCAGGCAAACAGGTCCCAAATCATTGCGAAAACTGGGTGTTGTGGTAAAGGATCTGTTTTTATGCACTTGACCTCGATGAATCTATGACTGCAGGACTCTAAACCACCACAGACAGGAAGCGTCCCCAGCTTAAAAATGCAACGACATCACCTTGAAAGCTGTTATCTCTACAGCAATGCCTGACTCACAATCCTTATTTTGACCACAAAGGATTTACTACGAGGGACTTAACGTGTAATTCATGAAACTCTTGTCCTACGTCTCACCCAGATGCAGTCACCGAACCTTGGTCTGCAGCCCCAGACTTTTTGCTCCTGAATTTGTAAGCTACAGTGAACAGCAAATACGAGGAAGACAAATAGATTCTTACGGCAAGCCCAGCTGGCCCTCCATGATGGGATGGAGAGCCCACGAATGGTACATGCCCTTTCATAGCCTGAGATGGCATCACAGAGCAGGAGATTGCTTGTCCCATATGCACACAGGTCATAGACACACGATGTGTAATAGTTGGTGGGGTCTAGGTGCCAGTGACATTCAGAGAAGGGTCCAGTCTCGTTGACAATGATGGAGCAGAGTGACTCAAATTGGAATCGGCGTGGACAGTCCAGCTCAACATTGCGATTATCGTCCTGACAACTACTGGAGAAACAAGAGGTCAATTAGAAATAAAATTATCACACCCTACACCCAAATACACAGAAAATATTGCTGACAGTTTATGGCGACAGTGTAGAGAAAGCTTTACTCTGTATCTAACACTGTGCTGTCCCTGTCCCTGGGAGGGTTTGATGGGGGACAGTGTAGAGGAAGCTTTACTCTGTATCTAACCCCGTGCTGTCCCTGTCCCTGGGAGTGTTTGATGCGGGGACAGTGTAGAGGGAGCTTTACTCTGTATCTAACCCCGTGCTGTCCCTGTCCCTGGGAGTGTTTGATGGGTGACAGTGTAGAGGGAGCTTTACTCTGTATCTAACCCCGTGCTGTCCCTGTCCCTGGGAGTGTTTGATGGGTGACAGTGTAGAGGGAGCTTTACTCTGTATCTAACCCCGTGCTGTCCCTGTCCCTGGGAGTGTTTGATGCGGGGACAGTGTAGAGGGAGCTTTACTCTGTATCTAACCCCGTGCTGTCCCTGTCCCTGGGAGTGTTTGATGGGTGACAGTGTAGAGGGAGCTTTACTCTGTATCTAACCCCGTGCTGTCCCTGTCCCTGGGAGTGTTTGATGGGGGGACAGTGTAGAGAGAGCTTTACTCTGTATCTAACCCCGTGCTGTCCCTGTCCCTGGGAGTGTTTGATGGGGGACAGTGTCGGTGGGAAGGGCAGTCTGTTTGGTTTGCGATATGAGCCAGTGCCGTCTCTGGAGTGAAATGGTCAGTCGCAGCTCCTACTCCCTGATTGCCCAAGTCAAGAGTATCCGGTCTGGTGTATCTGGTCTGGAATATCCGATCTGGAGTATCCGGTCTGGTGTGTCTGGTCTGGAATATCCGGTCTCGAGTATCCGGTCTGGTGTATCCGGTCTGGAGTATCCGGTCTCGAGTATCCGGTCTGGTGTATGCGGTCTGGAGTATCTGGTCTGGAGTATCTGGTCTGGAGTATCCGGTCTCGAGTATCCGGTCTGGAGTATCTGGTCTGGAGTATCTGGTCTGGAGTATCCGGTCTCGAGTATCCGGTCTGGTGTATCCGGTTTGGAGTATCTGGTCTGGTGTATCCGGTCTGGAGTATGCGGTCTGGAGTATCCGGACTGGAGTATCCGTCCTGGAGTATCTGGTCTGGTGTATCCGGACTGGAGTATCTGGTCTGGTGTATCCGGTCTGGCGTATCAGGTCTGGAGTATCCGGTCTGGAGTATCCGGTCTGGAGTATGCGGTCTGGAGTATCCGGACTGGAGTATCCGTCCTGGAGTATCTGGTCTGGTGTATCCGGACTGGAGTATCTGGTCTGGTGTATCC
Source organism: Chiloscyllium plagiosum (assembly GCF_037043375.1). NCBI lineage: Eukaryota > Metazoa > Chordata > Chondrichthyes > Orectolobiformes > Hemiscylliidae > Chiloscyllium > Chiloscyllium plagiosum. The sequence continues at coordinate 18,874,562 of NW_028270176.1, forward strand.
GGTCTGGAGTATCAGGTCTGGAGTATCCGGTCTGGAGTATCCGTCCTGGAGTATCTGGTCTGGTGTATCCGGACTGGAGTATCTGGTCTGGTGTATCCGGTCTGGTGTATCAGGTCTGGAGTATCCGGTCTGGACTATCCGGTCTGGAGTATGCGGTCTGGAGTATCAGGTCTGGTGTATCCGGTCTGGAGTATCCGGTCTGGACTATCCGGTCTGGAGTATCCGGTCTGGTGTATCAGGTCTGGAGTATCCGGACTGGAGTATCTGGTCTGGTGTATCCGGTCTGGAGTATCTGGTCTGGAGTATCCGGTCTGGAGTATCCGTCCTGGAGTATCTGGTCTGGAGTATCCGGTCTGGAGTATCCGTCCTGGAGTATCTGGTCTGGTGTATCCGGTCTGGAGTATCCGGTCTGGAGTATCAGGTCTGGAGTATCCGGTCTGGAGTATCCGTCCTGGAGTATCTGGTCTGGTGTATCCGGTCTGGAGTATCTGGTCTGGAGTATCCGGTCTGGAGTATCCGTCCTGGAGTATCTGGTCTGGAGTATCCGGTCTGGAGTATCTGGTCTGGTGTATCCAGTCTGGAGTATCCGGTCTCGAGTATCCGGTCTGGAGTATCCGGTCTGGTGTATACGGTCTGGAGTATCCGGTCTCGAGTATCCGGTCTGGAGTATCCGGTCTGGAGTATCTGGTATGGTGTATCCGGTCTGGAGTATCAGGTCTGGAGTATCCGGTCTGGAGTATCTGGTCTGGTGTATCCGGTCTGGTGTATCAGGTCTGGAGTATCCTGTCTGGAGTATCCTGTCTGGAGTATCTGGTCTGGAGTATCCGGTCTGGAGTATCCGGTCTGGAGTATCCGGTCTGGAGTATCCGGTCTGGAGTATCTGGTCTGGAGTATCCGGTCTGGAGTATCCGGTCTGGAGTATCTGGTCTGGTGTATCTGGTCTGGAGTATCTGGTCTGGAGTATCCGGTCTGGTGTATCCGGTCTGGAGTATCTGGTCTGGAGTATCTGGTCTGGTGTATCTGGTCTGGAGTATCCGGTCTGGAGTATCCGGTCTGGAGTATCTGGTCTGGAGTATCTGGTCTGGTGTATCCGGTCTGGAGTATCTGGTCTGGTGTATCTGGTCTGGAGTATCCGGTCTGGAGTATCTGGTCTGGTGTATCTGGTCTGGAGTATCCGGTCTGGAGTATCCGGTCTGGAGTATCTGGTCTGGAGTATCTGGTCTGGTGTATCCGGTCTGGAGTATCTGGTCTGGTGTATCTGGTCTGGAGTATCCGGTCTGGAGTATCCGGTCTGGAGTATCTGGTCTGGAGTATCTGGTCTGGCGTATCTGGTCTGGCGTATCCGATCTGGCGTATCTGGTCTGGAGTATCCGGTCTGGAGTATCTGGTCTGGAGTATCTGGTCTGGCGTATCTGGTCTGGAGTATCTGGTCTGGAGTATCCTGTCTGGAGTATCTGGTCTGGCGTATCTGGTCTGGAGTATCTGGTCTGGAGTATCTGGTCTGGAGTATCCGGTCTGGAGTATCCGGTCTGGAGTATCTGGTCTGGAGTATCCGGTCTGGAGTATCTGGTCTGGAGTATCCGGTCTGGAGTATCCGGTCTGGAGTATCTGGTCTGGAGTATCCGGTCTGGAGTATCCGGTCTGGAGTATCTGGTCTGGAGTATCCGGTCTGGAGTATCTGGTCTGGAGTATCCGGTCTGGAGTATCCGGTCTGGAGTATCTGGTCTGGAGTATCCGGTCTGGAGTATCCGGTCTGGAGTATCTGGTCTGGAGTATCCGGTCTGGAGTATCCGGTCTGGAGTATCTGGTCTGGAGTATCTGGTCTGGAGTATCCGGTCTGGTGTATCTGGTCTGGAGTATCTGGTCTGGCGTATCTGGTCTGGAGTATCTGGTCTGGCGTATCTGGTCTGGAGTATCTGGTCTGGAGTATCCGGTCTGGAGTATCTGGTCTGGAGTATCTGGTCTGGAGTATCTGGTCTGGCGTATCTAGTCTGGAGTATCTGGTCTGGAGTATCTGCTCTGGAGTATCTGGTCTGGAGTATCTGGTCTGGAGTATCTGGTCTGGTGTATTTGGTCTGGATTTGTTGAGTATCCTGGGAGCAGTCACTGTATGGGGGGTTCTGAATTTAGCCCCATCTGGTGGCCATGAATGCAGTTGGTACAGACGCTCACAATGTCATCTCCCCTACACGGGGGGAAATGGAGCGTAGACTGGGTGACCACTTCACACAAGACCCACGGTCTGACACTTTAATATCCCACGGTGTTCCGCTGGACAGCATCACTGTCTGCAGTGCTCCAGTGAAGCTCAGTGCAAACGGGAAGAAGAGCACCTCACTTCCCAGTTGTGGACTCTGGAGTTTTCCAGAGTCAATAATTTTAGAACTTGAGCTCTCCCATGTCCTTACTGCAAACCCCACTCTCCAGGCTTTGTTATCACATGGTTTGCTATTACACACTACCCACTGTTAGAGAATACTGTTATGGGTGGCACAGTGGTTAGCACTACTGCCTCACAGCGCCAGAGACCCGGGTTCAATTCCCGCCTCAGGCGACTGACTGTGTGGAGTTTGCACATTCTCCCCGTGTCTGCGTGGGTTTTCTCCAGGTGCTCCGTTTTCCTCTCACAGTCCAAAGATGTGCAGGTCAGGGTGGATTGGCCATGCTAAATTGCCCGTAGTGTTAGGTAAGGGGTAAATGTAGGGGTATGGGTGGATTGCGCTTCGGCGGGGCGGTGTGGACTGGTTGGGCCGAAGGGCCTGTTTCCAAACTGTAAGTAATCTAATCTAATCTAATAACAATGCCTGATGAAGGGCTTTTACCCGAAACATCGATTTTCCTGCTCCTCGGATGCTGCCTGACCTGCCGTGCTTTTCCAGCTCCACTCTAATCTAGACTCTGATTTCCAGCATCTGCAATCCCCACTTTTGCCTGCTATAAAATAATATGCTGTTCCAATGACACACTTATTAAACATTACATTAACTCAATCCCAAGACTACTCTTCCAACTGCTGAGCTTTCCTCTTACTGCGAGTATATTTCACTTGAAAAGGTCCCTTTGGTAGAGACTGGTTTTCAATTTCTTTGAGAGCAAGATTTACACTGGCAGTTGCTCTCCCTCTAATTTTCAAAACGCCAGGTTTATATACCCCCCATAACATATTAGACTCTTGTGATTTGATTGGTTTCCAGGTGTCAAAACAATAAAATTCAAATTCCACCTGCCCCTCTTCCGCGGTTACGTTAGAGCCTGGGTGTCACTGGAGAAGGAGCACACGGTGTCGACCAACTCCCTGGAGTTGTTCAGGGAGAGGTGGGCGCCGCAGGGAGTGGAGTGCATTATTTCCCCCTCCAACTCTATTTTGATTTAATCCCTGCCCTCCCCTTCACTGTTTGATCGCACAGCATTGCCCTTTGATGTGAAGGGCACTGCTTGGCTCTGGCCACTCAGATGTTTCCTTTCTTCCTGGTGGTGGGAAATGAATAAAGATTTGTACACCTTGTGGCTCTCACTGTGTCTCACACCTGCACACACACACACCATGGGGTGCTGGGGAAAATGTAAGCACTACCACTGTTAGGCGGTGGTATGGGGGAAATTAAAAAAATGAAAAATATGAAAATTAAACTTCAAATTCCATTGGTTTCTGGTATCCTGGACATAATTTAAACTAATTGGTTAAATTTGATTGTTGTCAGAACAGCAACCAAAGCTCAGGCATCCATTTAACAGCCATTTGCTACATGAACCTATTTTGGAACAGCCCATCTCCCAGCCTTTCCATCAGGCAGCTGAGCCTGCAATTTAAATTTACTTCACTATTCAGCAAACACTTTCTATTTTAAAGTGAACATGCATGCTTTTGACTTCATAATACTACCATCTGCATAAAACCAAATTTTCCTAACTCCAAAAGCAGAAACTGCTGGAAAATCTCTGCAGTTCTGGCCAGCATCTGTGGAGAGCAATCAGAGTTAATTCGGGCATCAGAACATTTTCCCAGCTACCATGTGTTCCGCAGAAGGGTCACTCCAACCAAAATATTAACTCTGATCTCTCTCCACAAATGCTGCCAGACCCACTGAGCTTTTCCAGCCATTCCTGATTCCGTTGGTACAGTAGTGGTCAGCTCAGAGGATGGGGCAGAGTGATCATTTCTCTCTTAAATCCTGCATGGCCTGTGTGTCTGACTGTGCAGCCTGGAAAACTCTACCCCAAATCGCTGTTTTCCGTTTTCCAGGAGTTGCCAAACTCCGCGTCGCTCCTGGCCGTCTGTCCGTTCGGCAGAACCTTGTCATCTGTCACGTTCCCGTTGAAATTCCCGCACATCCCACACAGTCTGTTTGCATATTCCGGCCCCACCTTTACCAACACCGTACTCCTTCCATCATAATGCACCTCCACGTTGGTGACTGTGTCAACCACAATGAAGCCATCCGACTGTGAGACACTGGCCAGGCCCTGAATACCGTGGGGCAACGATACGACTGCGTCATTCACCTGGGAAGACAAGCAGGTCAGTTGACAATGAGCATCGAACAGCACAGCACCGGAACAGGCCTTTCGGCCCACAATGCTGTTTGGAACACGACACCAAATTAAATTAAACCCTTCTGCCTGATCTTGCTCCATATCCCTCCATTCTGTGTATATCCATGCGTTTGTCTAAAAGCCCCTTAACCCCCCCCCCCATTGTATCTGCCTCCACCCCCCGTCAGCGTGTTCCACACTCCTACCCCTCTCTGGGTAAAAACCTTGCCCCTCACATCTCCTTTGAACTTTCCCCTCTCACCTTAATGGCGTGTCCTCTGGTATTGGACATTTCAGCTCAGGGAGAACGATTTCTAACTGTCAACCCTATCTCTGCATCTCATCATTTTATAAACTTCTATCAAGTCTCCCACCAGCCTCCGCCACTCCAGAGAAAACAACCTGAGTTTTTCCAGCATCTCCTTATAGCTCATACCCTTCAATCCAGGCAGCATCCTGGGAAACCTCTTCTACCCTATGCGTTTCCTCACTCTGTAAACAGAGTCTACTTGACCAGGCTAACTACCACTGCAGAAAATGTGTTGCTGAAGAAGCGCAGCAGGTCAGGCAGCATCCAAGGAACAGGAGAATCGACGTTTCGGGCATAAGCCTGGGTTCCTGAAGAAGGGCTTATGCCCGAAACGTCGATTCTCCTGCTCCTTGGATGCTGCCTGACCTGCTGCGCTTTTCCAGTAACACATTTTCAGCTCTGATCTCCAGCATCTGCAGTCCTCACTTTCTCCTCGAAGATATCTACCCACTGCAGCCAAGACCATCTGTCCCTTTGTGAGCACTAATTACCTGAAGCTTCTGATATATTGGTACCTATAAAGGTAGGTGTCTCAGAGAGTGGCCACATGAATGAAAGGATCATCGAGAGGTGGCAGGAGGTCACTTGGCCTTTATCTCTGTGCTGACCCCCTGCAGGGTCTAACTTGCCAATTGACTGCCCTTGGTGCTGCAGCCCTCCCCATATTTTCCCTTCAGATGACCATCCAAATATCCGTCAAACAGTCTCACTGACCCTGCCCCTCCATTCCCTGAGTTGGGGGGGGTGGGGGTGGTTTCAGTTGCTTCATTGACCAATGGCCTCCTAGCTGTCTCTCTCTCTCTTTCTTGATGACCCGGCCAGTTGTGGTCAGGTCACTCAGGATTTGGATGTAGGGTGGGGGGGGAAGAGGTGGGGCGATCATGATGAACGGAACTGCATGGCCGACTCCTGCTCCTGCTCTTTGTGAACGTCTCAGTCAAACCTCGTCCCGATCTCCTCTTCTCCCAGACTGGATTGAGAAAACGTGAATGCGACTGATTACTGCCAACAGGAAGCAGACTCACCAGCACCCCTCGGCCACTCTCGATGGCAATGTGAACCCCCAGGAGGTAGACGTGTACCCGGGATACAAATGACACCAGGTTGTTTCGTCGGTGCTGGTTCTCGGCCGTCACTCGGAACCAGTTTGCTGAGGACCGGCTACAGACCTTGGCCACATCGTAGTCGCAGGTGCCCTGGAAGTGAGTCACTGCGTCGTCAAAGCTGAGGTAGTGAGGGTCCCCGCTCACGGTGCATGTGCTGAGTGAGGTGAGGCAGCCTCTGATCCCCCTCCTCACAGTGCATCGCTCTGTTGGACGGCAGCCTGCAGGAACGCATCTCACCTCGTTCCTGGCCAGGCACTGGCATCGGGAGCTGCAGTCAGCTGTCAGCCTGACCTCCTCTATCTGCAAGGAAATGGCACCATCACAAACACAGTCTCGTTGGTCCCCTTACTGAAGCGGAAAGGTGGACATATGTTGGGCGGCATGGTGGCTCAGTGGTTAGCACTGCTGCCTCCCAGCGCCAGGGACTCAGGTTCAATCCCACTCTCCGGTGACTGTGGAGTTTGCATGTTTGCCCCGTGTCTGCGTGGGTTTCCTCTGTGTGCTCCGATTTCCTCCCACAGTCCAAGGGATGTGCAGGTTAGGGTGGATTGGCCATGCTAAATTTTCCCATAGTGCCCAGGGATGTGCAGGTTAGGTTGGATTGGCCATGGGAAATTGACCCATAGTGCCCAGGGATGTGCAGGTTAGGGTGGATTGGCCATGCTAAATTGTCCCATAGTGCCCAGGGATGTGCAGGTTAGGGTGGATTGGCCATGCTAAATTGTCACATAGTGCCCAGGGATGTGCAGGTTAGGGTGGATTGGCCATGCTAAATTGTCCCATAGTGCCCAGGGATGTGCAGGTTAGGGTGGATTGGCCATGCTAAATTGTCCCATAGTGCCCAGGGATGTGCAGGTTAGGGTGGATTGGCCATGCTAAATTGTCCCATAGTGCCCAGGGATGTGCAGGTTAGGGTGGATTGGCCATGCTAAATTGTCCCATAGTGTCCAGGGATGTGCAGGTTAGGGTGGATTGGCCGTGCTAAATTGTCACATAGTGCCCAAGGATGTGCAGGTTAGGGTGGATTGGCCATGCTAAATTGTCCCATAGTGCCCAGGGATGTGCAGGTTAGGGTGGATTGGCCATGCTAAATTGTCCCATAATGCCCAGGGATGTGCAGGTTAGGGTGGATTGGCCATGCTAAATTGTCCCATAGTGCCCAGGGATGTGCAGGTTAGGGTGGATTGGCCATGCTAAATTGTCCCATAGTGCCCAGGGATGTGCAGGTTAGGGTGGATTGGCCATGCTAAATTGTCCCATAGTGTCCAGGGATGTGTAGGTTAGGGTGGATTGGCCATGCTAAATTGTCCCATAGTGCCCAGGGATGTGCAGGTTAGGGTGGATTGGCCATGCTAAATTGTCCCATCGTGTCCAGAGATGTGCAGGTTAGGGTGGATTGGCCATGCTAAATTGTCCCATAGTGCCCAGGGATGTGCAGGTTAGGGTGGATTGGCCATGCTAAATTGTCCCATAGTGCCCAGGGATGTGCAGGTTAGGGTGGATTGGCCATGCTAAATTGTCCCATAGTGTCCAGAGATGTGCAGGTTAGGGTGGATTGGCCATGCTAAATTGTCCCATAGTGTCCAGGGATGTGTAGGTTAGGGTGGATTGGCCATGCTAAATTGTCCCATAGTGCCCAGGGATGTGCAGGTTAGGGTGGATTGGCCATGCTAAATTGTCCCATAGTGTCCAGGGATGTGCAGGTTAGGGTGGATTGGCTGTGGGATATTGTCCCATAGTGCCCTGGGATGTGCAGGTTAGGGTGGATTGGCCATGGGAAATTGTCCCATATTGTCCAGGGATGTGCAGGTTAGGGTGGATTGGCTGTGGGATATTGTCCCATAGTGTCCAGGGATGTGCAGGTTAGGGTGGATTGACCGTGGGGAAATTGTCCCATGGTGCCCAGGGATGTGCAGGTTAGGGTGGATTGGCCATGCTAAATTGTCCCATAGTGCCCAGGGATGTGCAGGTTAGGGTGGATTGGCCATGCTAAATTGTCCCATAGTGTCCAGGGATGTGCAGGTTAGGGTGGATTGGCCGTGCTAAATTGTCACATAGTGCCCAAGGATGTGCAGGTTAGGGTGGATTGGCCATGCTAAATTGTCCCATAGTGCCCAGGGATGTGCAGGTTAGGGTGGATTGGCCATGCTAAATTGTCCCATAGTGCCCAGGGATGTGCAGGTTAGGGTGGATTGGCCATGCTAAATTGTCCCATAGTGCCCAGGGATGTGCAGGTTAGGGTGGATTGGCCATGCTAAATTGTCCCATAGTGCCCAGGGATGTGCAGGTTAGGGTGGATTGGCCATGCTAAATTGTCCCATAGTGTCCAGGGATGTGTAGGTTAGGGTGGATTGGCCATGCTAAATTGTCCCATAGTGCCCAGGGATGTGCAGGTTAGGGTGGATTGGCCATGCTAAATTGTCCCATCGTGTCCAGAGATGTGCAGGTTAGGGTGGATTGGCCATGCTAAATTGTCCCATAGTGCCCAGGGATGTGCAGGTTAGGGTGGATTGGCCATGCTAAATTGTCCCATAGTGCCCAGGGATGTGCAGGTTAGGGTGGATTGGCCATGCTAAATTGTCCCATAGTGTCCAGAGATGTGCAGGTTAGGGTGGATTGGCCATGCTAAATTGTCCCATAGTGTCCAGGGATGTGTAGGTTAGGGTGGATTGGCCATGCTAAATTGTCCCATAGTGCCCAGGGATGTGCAGGTTAGGGTGGATTGGCCATGCTAAATTGTCCCATAGTGTCCAGGGATGTGCAGGTTAGGGTGGATTGGCTGTGGGATATTGTCCCATAGTGCCCTGGGATGTGCAGGTTAGGGTGGATTGGCCATGGGAAATTGTCCCATATTGTCCAGGGATGTGCAGGTTAGGGTGGATTGGCTGTGGGATATTGTCCCATAGTGTCCAGGGATGTGCAGGTTAGGGTGGATTGACCGTGGGGAAATTGTCCCATGGTGCCCAGGGATGTGCAGGTTAGGGTGGATTGGCCATGGGAAATTGTCCTATAGTGTCCAGGGATGTGCACGTCAGGGTGGATTCGTCAGGGGTAAGTGTAGAGCAGTAGGGTAGCGGTCTGGATGGGCTACTCTTTGGAGGGTCAGTGTGGACTGGTTGGGCCGAAAGAGACTGTTTCCTCACTGGAGGGATTCTATGAAAATGAGGATTGCTGGATTGGTTCCTGGAATAGAGTAGATTATCTCGGGAGGGACAGACTGGGCCTGCTCCCCTGGGGTTGGAAAGCCTGGACAAGGTGAATATGGGAAGGATGTTCCCTGGGTGTGGGTCAGCCCAGGACTAGAGGGGAGAAGGTGAGTCAGAGTTGGGGCTGGAAATGCATCGCAGGTTATGCAGCATTCGAGGGGAAGGGAAGTCAACGTTTCGGGCATAAACCCCTTCATCGGGAATGTGGAGGGGGAAGGCAGTGAGAGATATATCAGGGAGTAGGGGTCCAGCTGGGGGAAAGGGAGGTGGGAAGGAGATAGGTGGATGCAGGTTGTGGTAATTGGGAGAGGTTGGCGGGGAGGGTGGGGGAGATGAGTTCAATTACAGCTACTGAGGAAGGGGCACTGTTAAAATTTACAGTCAGGTGAGTGACAAGAAGTGGTGCAGTAGTAATGTCCTTTCCTCTGCGCTTGAAGAGCTGGGTTCAAGTCCCACCTGTTCCCGAGGCACATTATAACATTTCTGAATAGGCTGATCTGAAAATATCCCAGAGAACATTTTTGTTTTCTTGCTGTCAGGGTTATGAGTCTTCGGAGCTCTCCACCTCAGAAAGCAGTGGATAGAGATGTCATGAGCATTTTTGAGGTTGATAGATTATTGTGGGGCAGGGATTGAAGGGCAATCGAGGAAGGGGAGATGGAAATGCAGGATTGGATTCTCAAATGGATCAGTCACAACCTTAGTGATTATAGGAGCAGGGTCAAAGGGCTGAATGACCTATTTTCAATGTCCATTCACCAACTCTGGGTGGCGTCCAAGCCACCTTGATCTCATTTCCCCCCTCATCCTCCAAACCTTCCCTCCCCAACACACCCCCTCCCAACCCCCAACTCCCAACACCCCCACTCCCAACTCCCATCCCTACTCTTCCCAACTTCCCCATCCTCCAATCCTGCCTTCCCCAACCCCTCCATTCCCAACACCCCAGCCTCCAAACCTGCATTCTCCAACTCCCCCACTCTCAATGCCCCCATCCTCCAACCCCTTCTCTCCAACCCCTCCATTCCCAACACCCCATGCTCCAACCCTCCACTCCCCAATCCCTCCACTCCCAACACCCCAGCCTCCAAACCTCCATGCTCCAACTCCCCCACTCTCAATGTCCCCATCCTCCAACCCCTCTTCTCCAACCCTTCCATTCCCAACAGCCCATCCTCTAAGCCTGCATTCTCCAACCCTCCACTCTCACTCCTACCCTCCCCAACCCCTCCACTCCTAACACTCTATCCTCCAAATCTGCCCCCAACTACCCCCATTCCCAATGCCCCATCCTCCAACCCTTGCCCCCCAACTACCCCCACTCCCAATGCCCCATCCTCCAACCCTGCCCCCCCAACCACCCCCACTCCCATTGCCCCATCCTCCAACCCTGCATTCTCCAACTCCCTCATTCCCAACACCCCATCCTCCAACACTGCCCTCCCCAACACGCCCCCACTCCCAACACCCCCATCCTCCAACCCCTCCTCCCCAACCCCTCCATTCCTAAGGCACCACAACACCCCCACACCCAACGCCCCATCCTCCAACCCTGCCCTCCCCAAAACCCCGCATTCCCAATGCTCCATCTTCCAACCCTGCTCTCCCCCACTTCCCCTACCTCCACAAAACCCCCACTCCCATCCTCATCCTCTTCAGCACCCCCATTCCCAATTCCCTGTCTTCCAACCCTATCCACCCCAACTACCCCACTCCCAACCCCACCACGTCAATCCTCCCACTCCTGATCCAGCCCTTCCTAAAGCCCCACTCCCAAACCTGGCCATCGCAGCCCCTCCATGGACCCACCTTCATGTACACCCCATCATGGGTACAACCACACTGCTCTGAAGGAACACAACTGTCCCCACTTCTCAAGTAACCACGGTCACAGAAACATCCTTCAGCACACTCCTGAGCACAGGACGATCCCACGGAGATATTTGCACAGTTTCCCTCACACGGGTTTCCGCACACCTCAAAGTGACTGTTTTCTGGGCACTGTATACCTGAGGAGAAAGGGAAGGGGTAATTGGGAGCTAAAATGGGAAACTCTCAGAGAAAGTGAGAGAGAGAGAGAGAGAAAAAGAGAGAGAGAGAGAGAGAGAGCTCTGCCAACAACACTGTGAAGGAATCCACTCCCGACATCACTCCCTCATCATCTCAACGATATCAACAATGGAACCCACTGGTATCCTCAAAAAGAGTGAGAAACTCACCTCCATCTTATCACTCCCACTGTGGTTATAGTATAACCTCCAACTGTCCATCCCTGACCATCCCCTTCACCCCTCAACCTGACACAGAAAATAGGAGCACGAGTAGGCCATTCGGCCCTTCCTTCACCATTCAATCTTGGCTAGTTATTCAACTCAGTCCCTTGCTCTCACTTTCTCGCCTTTGATCCCTTCAGCCTGAAGAACTACATCTAACACCTTCTTGAAAAAACATTCAGTGGTTTGGCCTCAAACATTTTCTGTGTCCACCGGCTGTCCAGTCACTGGGTGAAGACTTATCTCCTTAGTCCAGTTCTAAATGGCCTACCCCATAGCTTTAAACTGTGGGGAGTCAACGGCCCATTGTCATTATCCTGAGACTATTAATCCAGAGACCCAGATAATGTCCTGGGGACCCAGGTTCAAATCCTGTCACGACAGATGGTGGAATTTGAATTCAAAGAAGGATCTTGAATTCAGAGCCAAACAATAACCATGAGTCCAGCACCAATTGTTGGAAAACAGATCTGGTTCTTGAGGGAAGGAAACTGCTATCCTTACCTGGTCTGGCCAACATGTGAGTCTTAACTACACTGGGGGGTAATTAGGAATGAGCAACAAATACTGGGGGTTGTCCAGAGTGAATAAATGGATCCCTGGTTCCAAACTCCCTGATTATCAGGAACATCCTTCATGCACCTACCCTGATCCATTCCATTAGTGCTTTGTAGATTTCTGTGATGTCACCTCCCCATCCATGGAAACTCCAGTGAACATCAAACTAACCAATCCAGCCCCTCTTCGGACATGTGTCCTGGCATCCCAGGAACCAGTCTGGGAAACATTCACTGCACTCCATCCAACACCAGCAAATCCTTCCTCAGAAACAGGGAGCCCTCTACTGCACACACAGTCTCACCAAGGTCCTGTGTAATCGCAGCAACACATCCCTGCTCCTGCATTCAACTCCTCCCATTATGAAGGACAACAGATCTCTCGCTTTCCACATCTCCTGCTGCCCCAGCACGCTCAGTCTCAGTCACAAGAACACTGAGATCTCATTGCATTTCCACTCATCCCAATCTATCACCGTTTGGATAATACTCTGGCTTCCTGTAAAAGCTACAGCTTTGGTCCTTACCGCAGCCAGTGACATTTCTCCAATCCCCGGTCATCACTCCCCGTCTCTGACACTCTGCTGCGTACGATCCAATCGCCTGACACAGCAGCTCCCCGCTCACTCCCACGGCGCACAGATCAAAGATGCAGTTTTCCTGGGCAGCCATCGGGCTCAGCACCGAATGGCACTGGTGGAATGGCCCACTGACGTTGCTCAGAACACCACAGTAACTTTCGGAGCTCAAGAGACGGCGGTCAGAGTCACTGCACACAATCACCGAGCCCGGATCGTCCGAGCACACCGCCTCGGGATCGGAGATTTTCCAGCTGTTCCCGAACACTGCTGCTGTAGACAGCGCCGTGCCGTTGGGAGACACAAAATCGTCTGCCGGCTCTCCGTTGAAGTTTCCACACAGTCCGCACAGTGAGCCCGAATACAGGCTGGGAACCATCACCACCACATAATGGCTCCAGTCGTAGGACACTCGGAGCCCAAACTCCGTCTCCAGCACCGCCGCTGATCCGCTATGGAAAAGATCGACTTTCCCGGATTCTAAACGCACTGGCAAATTGACACTCTCTCCGTTTACCTGGCGACAGAGAAACACAAGCTGGACTTGTGACAGATATAGGGGGGACACAGCAACAAATCACTGTCACCTCCCCCCAATATCCCTCCCTCAGGAACAGGAGAAATGGCTCTCGGATCCCCCCGGAACTCTGCCCTTCCTGGAACACCTCCACCGGGGACCCATTTCTCCAAACCGCAGTGACACCCTCCCGATACATCAGGGAAAATCAGGACCGCTCTTTCATCAAAACCTTCAATGTCGCTGTCAGGAATGTGCCTCAATGTGTGCTTTCTTTTCATTCATACACTGGATGTGGGGGGTCACTGGCTGGGCCCAGCATTTATTGCCCCGTCCTTAGTTGCCCCCTTGAGAAGGTGGGGGTGAGCTGCCTTCTTGACCCGCTGCAGTCCATGTGCTGTCGGGTAGACCCACAATGTCCCTGAGGGAGGGAATCCCAGGATTCTGACCCTGGAAGGAATGGCTGATATATTTCCAAGTCGGGACGGTGAGGGGCTCGGAGGGGAACTTGCGGGGGGGGGGGTGTTCCCATGTACCTGCTGCCCCTTGTCCTTCTAGATGGAAGTGGCCGTGGGCTTGGAAGGTGCTGCCTGAGGGTCTTTGGTGAGTTTCTGCAGTGCATCTTGTAGCTGGTACACACTGCTGTTACTGAGGGTCGGTGGGGGGAGGGCGGGGATGGTACACACTGCTGTTACTGAGGGTCGGTGGGGGGGGGAGGGAGGGGATGGTACACACTGCTGTTACTGAGGGTCAGTGGGGGGATGGAGGGGATGGTACACACTGCTGTTACTGAGGGTCGGTGGGGGGGGGGAGGGGATGGTACACACTGCTGTTACTGAGGGTCGGTGGGGGGTGGGAGGGGATGGTACACACTGCTGTTACTGAGGGTCGGTGGGGGGAGGGCGGGGATGGTACACACTGCTGTTACTGAGGGTCGGTGGGGGGGGGAGGGAGGGGATGGTACACACTGCTGTTACTGAGGGTCAGTGGGGGGAGGGAGGGGATGGTACACACTGCTGTTACTGAGCGTCGGTGGTGGATGGAGGGGATGGTACACACTGCTGTTACTGAGGGTCGGTGGGGGGGAGGGAGGGGATGGTACACACTGCTGTTACTGAGGGTCGGTGGGGGGAGGGAGGGGATGGTACACACTGCTGTTACTGAGCGTCGGTGGGGGGATGGAGGGGATGGTACACACTGCTGTTACTGAGGGTCGGTGGGGGGAGGGGGGGGATGGTACACACTGCTGTTACTGAGGGTCGGTGGGGGAGGGGGGGGATGGTACACACTGCTGTTACTGAGGGTCGGTGGGGGGGAGGGAGGGGATGGTACACACTGCTGTTACTGAGGGTCGGTGGGGGGAGGGAGGGGATGGTACACACTGCTGTTACGGAGCGTCGGTGTGGGGGGAGGGAGGGGATGGTACACACTGCTGTTACTGAGGGTCGGTGGGGGGAGGGAGGGGATTGTACACACTGCTGTTACTGAGGGTCGGTGGGGGGGGAGGGGATGTTTGTGGATGTGGCGATAATCCAGCGGGGGCTGCTTTGTCCTTCTTGAGTGTAGTTTGAGCTGCCACCATTCAGGGCAAGAGTGGAGTATTCCCTCACCCTCCTGCCTTGTGCCTTGTCGACAGTGGGACAGGTTTTTGGGGGGTTCGCAAGGGAGTTACTCGCTGCAGGATTCCCATCCTCTGACATGCTCTTGTAGCCACTGACTTTATGTGGCTTGGTTAGGGTGAATTGGCCGTGGGAAATTGTCCTATAGTGTCCAGGAACATGCATGTTAGGGTGAATTGGCCGTGGGAAATTATCCCGTAGTGTCCAGGGACATGCAGATTAGGGTGTATTGGCCGTGGAAAATTGTCCCATAGTGCCCAGGGACATGCAGGTTAGGGTGAATTGACCGTGGGAAATTGTCCCATAGTGCGCTGGAACATGCAGGTTAGGGTGAATTGACCGTGGGAAATTGTCCCGTAGTGTCCAGGGATGTGCAGGTTAGGGTGAATTGACTGTGGGAAATTGTCCCATAGTGCCCAGGGACATGCAGGTTAGGGTCAATTGGCCGTGGGAAAGTGTCCCGTAGTGTCCAGGGACATGCAGGTTAGGGTGGATTGACCGTGGGAAATTGTCCCATAGTGCGCTGGAACATGCAGGTTAGGGTGAATTGGCCGTGGGAAATTGTCCCGTAGTGTCCAGGGATGTGCAGGTTAGGGTGGATTGACCGTGGGAAATTGTCCCATAGTGCCCAGGAACATGCAGGTTAGGGTGAATTGACTGTTGGAAATTGTCCCATAGAGCCCAGGAACATCCAGGTTAGGGTGAATTGGTCGTGGGAAATTGTCCCGTAGTGTCCAGTGATTTGAGGCCAGGTGTTTTCGCGATGAAAGATGCAGGGTTATTGGGATTGTGTTGTGGCACAATGGATCAGGGTGGGATGCCTTTCCCAGGGTCAGTGCGCACTCAATGGGCAGAACGGCCTCTTTCTGTTTTTGGGGATTCTAACACTCCCTGTAGCAGAATAATGAATGAGCCAGAGGGTCATTGAGACTCAATACAGGAGGGAGGGTTACAAACCCCACGGTCAGTATGGGGGTACATGTTGGTTAAAGGGGAGTCTGGAGAGCACACCTCTGGGAGACTGAAATTGGGAATGTGATTCCCTGGCATTCAGGATCCACACAATCCCTCTGATACCCACGATGGGCCGAACATCCTCTCTCTGTGCTGTCAGCGTCAATTCCTCTCATTGTCCTGGTGTTTACCTGCACGCTGCCCGTTTGACTCCTCGACACCTGGATCCGATGGCCATACACCTGAACTTCAACCAGACGTGTCCAGGTCACAGCCTGGGATCCGCGATGATCGTTCTCCACAACAACACTGAATGCGGTCAGGTTCCCGGTCTCTCCACACGACTTACTGAAGGTGTATTTACAAGAGCCTTGGAAATCAAACCTCTTGCTGTCAAAGCTGGTGTAATGGGGGTCACCGGAGGCGAAGCAGGTGCCACGTGCTCTGGGGTAGCAGCCCCGTACCCCGTTCACCAGGCGGCAATCTTCATGGTGCCCACAGCTGAAAGCGGAACAGCTGATGCCAACACTGGCGTTGAGGCAGCTACATTTCTGACTGCAGCTCTCAGTCAGGATGACACTCTCACCTTTGCTGTAGTAACGACCTTGGAAGGAGCAGCCACACTCAGCGGAGGTCACACACACACCTCCGCTCAGGAAGTAACCCGGGTCACACTTGCAGCCCTCCACGCACGGCTCATTGCAAAACAACAGCACGTTAGGATCAGTGCAAGTGGCTGGGCAGGCGCTAGTGCAGGTCTGGTAGTGACTGTGTGGTGGACACTGCATCTCTGAAACACAAAATGACACGGTGTAAGGGGAATTACAGTCAGTGATCCAAAAGGGAAATCTTTCCCCACAATGTGCCTAGATGGGAAACCATTGGAAGCAGCAATCCATTGCTCTGTTCAGTTTCACTGTCTGTCGTTGAACACAGAGACAATCCTTATCCCAATGACCTGTCACTAACCGACAGGATGGGATGGACTGTACTGAGCAGAATGCTCAGGTTCCATCAGGTCACACTGCTCTATTCTGACCGGTCACTGCTTGGTAAAGCTGTCTTCAGCAAATCTATGACTCTGATCCTGTACTTAGATTCCAGAAAGTGTTCGATCGACAGTTACAACAAAGATGGTTGTGGGAAAATAAAGCTGACACTGTAGTGGGTAACATATTGGAATGGTTTGGAGATGCTGTTGTTGGACTGGTTTGTACAAAGTTAAAAATCATACAACACCGGGTAATAGCTGAAAATGTGTTGCTGGAAAAGCGCAGCAGGTCAGGCAGCATCCAAGGAGCAGGAGAATCGACGTTTCGGGCATAAGCCCTTCTTCAGGAATCCGGGTTATAGTCCAACAGGTTTAATTGGAAGCACACTAGCTTTCGGAGCGTCGCTCCTTCATCAGGTGATTGTCGCTCCGAAAGCTAGTGTGCTTCCAATTAAACCTGTTGGACTATAACCTGGTGTTGTGTGGTTTTTAATATTGGAATGGGTTAGTGATTGGCTGGTTAACAGGAAACACAGAGCAGATATCAGTGGCTCTATTGTACGATTGCAAGATGTTTTCTTTCATTTGTGATTTGATGTATCATTTCCTATGTACCTCAGTCACCATTATATGTTGTTAATGTACAAGCCACAAACACTTCCACTGGCAGCTCATTCCATGTGCGTACCACCCTCTGTGTGAAAAAGTTACCCCTCAGGTTCCCTTTTATCCTTTCCCCCCTCATCAGAAACTGACACCCTCTAGTCCTTGATTCCCTGATGCTGGGAAAAAAAACTGAGCGCATTCACCCTCTCAGTGCCAATCATGACCTTATACACTTCTACAAGATCACCCCGTCAGTCTCCCACACTCAAATGAAAAGAATCCCAGCTTGTCCAACCTCGCCCGATAACTCAGAAACCTTATTACAGGCCTTACTGAAATCCATATACACTACATTTACCACCCTGCCCTCATCAACCTTCCTGGTCACTTCATCAAAGAACTCCAACACATTTGTGAGGCATGACCTCCCACTCACAACACCATGCTGACTACTCCTCACCCGACCCTATTTTTCCAAATGGAGGCATATCTGATCCCTCAGAATCTTCCCAAGTTTCTTACCCAACACAGATGTTAGGATAACTGCTCCATTGTTCCCAGGATTTTCTTTGCAGCCCTTCTTGAATAACGGCACAACATTCGCTACCT
The DNA here is from genome assembly GCF_037043375.1 of Chiloscyllium plagiosum. Lineage (NCBI taxonomy): Eukaryota > Metazoa > Chordata > Chondrichthyes > Orectolobiformes > Hemiscylliidae > Chiloscyllium > Chiloscyllium plagiosum. The sequence goes on from NW_028270176.1 coordinate 18,892,421, forward strand.
TCCAGCCTTCCATGGCCTCACCCGTGGCTGACGATGAGGCAAAAATATCAGCCAGAGAACCCGACAATTTCTTCTCCAGCCTCTTGCAATGTTCATGGATGTAGCTGGTCAGGACCAGGAGATTTATCCACCTTCATACACTCTAATACATCCGACACCATCTCTACTGTGATATGGACAGGCCCCAAGGTATCACCACAACCTTCCCCAAGTTTCTAACTCCTCATGTCTTTCTCTACAGTAAAGACACTGGAGAAAGATTGAATGAGGACCTCACGCATCTCCTGTTCTTCGACACAGACGTGTCCACTTTGGTGCTTGAGGGGCCTATTCTCTCCCTAGTTATTCTTTTCCTTTTAATGGACTTAAAGAACCTCTTTCGATTCACCCTTTGTTTAAGCTTTTGTATCTTTGTCCGACGGGAGAGCATATCTGGGGTGGGAGGGGTCAATGGGTGGAAGGTTAGTTTGATTAGATTCCCTGCAGTATGGAAACAGGCCCTTTGGCCCAACAATTCCACACCTACCCTCTGAAGAGTAACCCACCCAGACCCATTTCCCCCTGACTTGTGTAACCTAACACTGTGGGTAAATTAGCACGGCCAATTCACCCGAACCTACACATCACTGGACACGATGGGACAATTTCCCATGTCCAATCGACCCTAACCTGTACATCCCTGGGCACTATGGGACAATTTCCCATGGCCATCCACCCTAACCTGCACATCCCTGGGCACTATGGGACAATTTCCCATGGCCAATCCACCCTAACCTGCACATCCCTGGGCACTATGGGACAATTTAGCATGGCCAATCCACCCTAACCTGCACATCCCTGGGCACTATGGGACAATTTCCCAAGGCCAATTCACCCTAACCTGCACATCCCTGGGCACTACGGGACAATTTCCCATGGCCAACCCACCCTAACCTGCACATCCCTGGACACTATGGAACAATTTCCCATGGCCAATCCACCCTAACCTAAACATCCCTGGACACTATGGGACAATTTCCCATGGCCAATTCCCCCTAACCTGCACATCCCTAGACACTTTGGGACAATTTCCTATGGCCAATCCACCAAAACCTGCACATCCCTGGACACTATGGGACAATTTCCCATGGCTAATCCACCCTAACCTACACATCCCTAGACACTATGGGACAATTTCCCATGGCCAATCCACCCTAACCTACACATCCCTGGACATTATGGGACAATTTCCCATGGCTAACCCACCCTAACGTGTACATCAAGGAAAAGCTCCTGTGTGTCCTAGATAAGTATGTACCTGTCAGGCAGGGAGGAAGATATAGAACGCGTGAGCCGTGGTTTACTGAGGAAGTGGAATCCCTGGTCAAGAAGAAGAAGGCGGCTGATGTTCGGACAAAATGTGAAAGCTCAGTTAGGGAGCTTGAGGGTTACAAGGAAGTCAGGAAAGACCTAAAAGGAGAGCTCAGAAGAGCCAGGAGGGGACATGAGTAGTTGTTGGTGGATAGGATCAGGGTTAACCCTAAGTCTTTCCATAGGTATGTCAGGAATAAAGGAATGACGAGAGTTAAATTAGGGCCAATCAAGGATAATAGTGGGAAGTTGTGAGTGGAGTCAGAGGAGATAGGGGAAGCACTAAATAAATATTTTTCGACAGCGTTCACTATAGAAAATGAAAATGTTGGCGAGGAAGATACAGAGATACTTGCATCAAGACTAGAAGAGATTGAGGTTCACAAGGAAGAGGTATTAGAAACACTGCAGAGAGTGAAAATAGACAAGTCCCCAGGGCCGGATGGGATCTATCCGAGGATCCTCTGGGAAGCAAGTGAATAGATTGCCGAGCCTTTGGCATTGATCTTCAAATCATCATTGTCTACAGGAATAGTGCCTGAGGACTGGAGGATAGCAAATGGGTTCCCTTGTTCAAAAAGGGTAGTAGAGACAGCCCTGGTAATTACAGACCAGTGAGTCTCACTTCAGTTGTTGGTAAAGTGTTGGAAAAGGTTATAAGAGATAGGATTTATAACCATCGAGAAAAGATTAATCTGATCAGGGACAGTCAGCACAGTTTTGTGAAGGGTAGGTCGTGCCTAACGAATCTTATTGAGTTTTTTGACAAAGTGACCAAACAGGTCGATGAGAGTAAACCGGTTGATGTGGCGTATATGGATGTGGTGCAAGGCGTTCGATAAGGTTCCCCACAGTAGGCTATAATACAAAATGTGGAGGAATGGGATTGTGGGATACATAGCAGTTTGGATCAGTAATTGGCTTGCTGAAAGAAAACAGAGGGTTGTAGTTAATGGAACATGTTCATCTTGGTGTCCAGTTACTAGCGATATACCGCAAGGGTCAGTATTGGTTCCACTGCTATTCGTCATCTTTATAAATGACCTGGATGAGGGCTTAGAAGGGTGGGTTAGTAAATTTGCGGACGACACCAAGGTCGGTGGAGTTGTGGATAGTGATGAAGGATGTAGTAGGTTGCAGAGAGACATGGATAGGATGCAGAGCTGGGCTGAGAGGTGGCAAATGGAGTTTAATGTGGACAAGTGTGAGGTGATACACTTTGGATGGAGTAATCAGAATGCAAAGTACTGGGCTAATGGTATGTTTCTTGGGAGTGCAGATGAGCAGAGAAGTACACAGATCCCTGGAAGTTGCCACCCAGATTGACAGGGTTGTTAAGAAGGCATACAGTGTTTTGCCTTTATTAATAGCGGGATTGAGTTCCGGAACCAGGAGGTCATGCTGCAGCTGTACAAAGCTCTGGTAAGACCACACTTGGGGTATTGTGTACAGTTCTGGTCACCGCATTATAAGAAGGATGTGGAAGCTTTGGAAAGGGTGCAGAGGAGATTTATTCGGAAGTTGCCTGGTATGGAAGGAATATCCACAACTCCACTGACCAGGATACTGATTAGGAATGATCAGCCATGATTATATTGAATGGCGGTGCAGGCTCGAAGGGCTGAATGGCCTACTCCTGCCCCTATTGTCTATTGTCTATCTTACCAGGAGAGGCGGAGGGCCTTGAGGCTGTTCTCGTTAGAGAGAAGAAGGTTGAGAGGTGACTTAATAGAGACATACAAGATTATCAGAGGTTAGATAGGGTGGACAGAGAGAGGCTTTTTCCAAGTACGGGGACGGCAAACACGAGGGGACACAACTTTTAAGTGAGGGGAGATAGGTATAAGACAGATGTCAGAGGTAGTTTCTTTACACAGAGAGTAGTAAGAGTATGGAATGCATTGCCTGCAACGGTGGTAGATTCGCCAAGTTTAAGTGCATTTAAGTCGTCATTAGACAGGCATATGGACGTACATGGAATAGAGTAGGTTAGATGGGCTTCAGGTTAGTATGACAGGGCGGCGCAACATCGAGGGCCAAGGGCCTGTACTGCGCTGTAATGTTCTATGCTCTATGTTCTATGTTCTATGTTCTATCACTGGACACTATGGGACAATTTCCCATGGCCAATCCACCCTAACCTGCACATCCCTGGGCACTATGGGACAATTTCCCATGGCCACTCCACCCTAACCTGCACATCACTGGACACTATGGGACAATTTCCCATGGCCAATCCACCCAAACCTGCACATCCCTGGACAATATGGGACAATTTCCCATGGCCACTCCACCCTAACCTGCACATCCCTGGACACTATGGGACAATTTCCCATGGCCAATCCACCCTAACCTGCTCATCCCTGGACAATATGGGACAATTCCCCATGGCCACTCCACCCTAACCTGCACATCCCTGGACACTATGGGACAATTTCCCATGGCCAATCCACCCTAACCTGCACATCCCTGGGCACTATGGGACAATTTCCCATGGCCAATCCACCCTAACCTGCACATCACTGGACACGATGGGACAATTTCCCATGGCCACTCCACCCTAACCTGCACATCCCTGGACAATATGGGACAATTTCCCATGGCCACTCCACCCTAACCTGCACATCCCTGGACACTATGGGACAATTTCCCATGGCCAATCCATGCTAACCTGCACATCCCTGGACACGATGGGACAATTTCCCATGGCCAATCCACCCTAACCTGCACATCCCTGGACACGATGGGACAATTTCCCATGGCCACTCCACCCTAACCTGCACATCCCTGGACAATATGGGACAATTTCCCATGGCCACTCCACCCTAACCTGCACATCCCTGGACACTATGGGACAATTTCCCATGGCCAATCCTCCCTAACCTGCAAATCCCTGGGCACTATGGGACAATTTCCCATGGCCAATCCACCCTAACCTGCACATCCCTGGACACTATCGGACAATTTCCCATGGCCAATCCACCCTAACCTGCACATCCCTGGGCACTATGGGACAATTTCCCATGGCCAATCCACCCTAACCTGCACATCCCTGGACACGATGGGACAATTTCCCATGGCCACTCCACCTTAAGCTGCACATCCCTGGACACTATAGGACAATTTACCGAAGAAGGGCCTGTGCCCGAAACGTCGAATCTCCTGTTCCCTGGATGCTGCCTGACCTGTTGTGCTGTTCCAGCAATAAAGTTTCAACTTTGATCTCCAGCATCTGCAGACCTCACTTTCTCCTCCAATTTACCATGGCCAATCCACCCTAACCTGCACATCCCTGGGCACTATGGGACAATTTCCCATGGCCAATCCACCCTAACCTGCACATCTTTGGAGTGTGGGAGGAAACCGGAGCACACGGAGGAAACCCCCGCAGACATGGGGAGATCGTGCAATCTCCACACAGACAGTCCCCCGGGGGTGGGATCGAACCGGGGTCCCTGGCGCTGTGGGGGTAGCAGTGCTAACCACTGAGCCACATTGCTGCCCCGATTTGTGTAACGGACTGGGCTGTACACACACTCTCAGGGAGCAGAGTCCCTGAATATGTTTAAGGCAGAGGGGGTTAGATTCATGCTAAACCCAGTGCTGAAAGGTTATCAGGGAGTGGGCTAGCAGGAACGTGGAGCAATCAGATCAGCCATGAGCTGCCTCCCTGATGACGGGCTGAGTGGCCACCTCCTGCCATGTCCCCATGGAAACGGCCAAAGGCAGTGACCACGAGCTCGAAGTGACCGTGATTGTAGCAGGGGCCAGTGGCTCCCAAAGACAACTTTGGTCCTTACCGCAGCCAGTGACATTTCTCCAATCCCCGGTCATCACTCCCCGTCTCTGACACTCTGCTGCGTACGATCCAATCGCCTGACACAGCAGCTCCCCGCTCACTCCCACGGCGCACAGATCAAAGATGCAGTTTTCCTGGGCAGCCATCGGGCTCAGCACCGAATGGCACTGGTGGAATGGCCCACTGACGTTGCTCAGAACACCGCAGTAACTTTCGGAGCTCAAGAGACGGCGGTCAGAGTCACTGCACACAATCACCGAGCCCGGATCGTCCGAGCACACCGCCTCGGGATCGGAGATTTTCCAGCTGTTCCCGAACACTGCTGCTGTAGACAGCGCCGTGCCGTTGGGAGACACAAAATCGTCTGCCGGCTCTCCGTTGAAGTTTCCACACAGTCCGCACAGTGAGCCCGAATACAGGCTGGGAACCATCACCACCACATAATGGCTCCAGTCGTAGGACACTCGGAGCCCAAACTCCGTCTCCAGCACCGCCGCTGATCCGCTCTGGAAAAGATCGACTTTCCCGGATTCTAAACGCACCGGCAAATTGACACTCTCTCCGTTTACCTGGCGACAGAGAAACACAAGCTGGACTTGTGACAGATATAGGGGGGACACAGCAACAAATCACTGTCACCTCCCCCCAATATCCCTCCCTCAGGAACAGGGGAAATGGCTCTCGGATTCCCCCGGAACTCTGCCCTTCCTGGAACACCTCCACCAGGGACCCATTTCTCCAAACCGCACTGACACCCTCCCGATACATCAGGGAAAATCAGGACCGCTCTTTCATCAAAACCTTCACTGTTGCTGTCAGGAATGTGCCTCAATGTGTGCTTTCTTTTATTTCATTCACTGGATGTGGGGGGTCATTGGCTGGACCCAGTATTTATTGCCCCGTCCTTAGTTGCCCCCCTTGAGTTGGGAAGCATGGACTGGGAGCAATTGTTCCATGGAAAGGGCACTATAGACATGTGGAGACTGTTTAAGGAACAGTTGTTGCGAGTGATGAATAAATATGTCCCTCTGAGACAGGCAAGAAGGGGTAAGATAAAGGAACCTTGGATGACGAGAGTGGAGGAGCTTCTCATCAAAAGGAAGAAGGTAACTTACATAAGGTGGAGGAATCTAGGGTCAAGCTCAGCTCTACAGGATTACAGGCAGGCGAGGAAGGAGCTCAAAAATGGTCTGAGGAGAGAATCGGCAAGAAGGATTAGGGAGAATCCAAAGGCATTTTACACGTATGTGAGGAATAAGAGAATGATCAAAGAAAGAGTAGGGCCGATCAGGGATAGCATAGGGAACTTGTGTATCGAGTCTGAGGAGGTAGGGGAAGCCCTAAATGAGTTTTGTGCTTCTGTCTTTATGAAAGAAATGAACTTTGTAGTGAATGAAACCATTGAAGAGCAGGTGTGCATGCTGGAATGGATAGAGATAGAGGAAGCTGATGTGCTGAAAAGTTTGTCAAACATTAAGATTGACAAGTCGCCAGGCCCGGACCAGATTTGTTCTCGGCTGCTGTGGGAAGTGAGAAATGTGATTGCTTCGCTGCTTGCGAAGATCTTTGCATCCTCGCTCTCCACTGGAGTCGTACCTGAGGACTGGAGAGAGGCAAATGTAATTCCTCTCTTCAAGGAAGGAAATAGGGAAATCCCTAACAATTACAGACTGGTATGTCTCACGTCTGTCGTCTGCAAGATGTTAGAAAGGATTCTGAGGGATAGGATTTATGACCATCTGGAAGAGCATGGCTTGATTAAATGCAGTCAACATGGTTTTGTGAGGGGCAGGTCATGCCTCACAAACCTTATCAAGTTCTTTGAGGATGTGACTAGAAAGGTTGATGAGGGTCAAGCTGTGGATGTGGTTTATATGGACTTCAGCAAGGCATTTGATAAGGTTCCCCATGGTAGGCTTATTCAGAAGGTCAGGAGGAATGGGATAGAGGGAAATTTAGCTGTCTGGATACAGAATTGGCTGGTCGACAGAAGACAGCGAGTGGTAGTGGAAGGAAAGTATTCTGTCTGGACGTCTGTGGTGAGTGGTGTTCCACAGGGCTTTGTTCTTGGGCCTCTACTCTTTGTAATTTTTAGTAATGACTTGGATGAGGGGATTGAAGGATGGGTCAGCAAGTTTGCAGATGACACAAAGGTTGGAGGTGTCGTTGACAGTATAGAGGACTGTTGTAGGCTGCAGCGGGACATTGACAGGATGCAGAGATGGACTGAGAGGTGGCAGATGGAGTTCAACCTGGATAAATGCGAGGTGATGCATTTTGGAAGGTCGAACTTGAAAGCTGAGTACAGGATTAAGGATAGGATTCTTGGCAGTGTGGAGGAACAGAGGGATCTTGGTGTGCAGGTACATAGATCCCTTAAAATGGCCGCCCAAGTGGACAGGGTTGTTAAGAAAGTATATGGTGTTTTGGCTTTCATTAACAGGGGGATTGAGTTTAAGAGTCATGAGATCTTGTTGCAGCTCTATAAAACTTTGGTTAGACTGCATTTGGAATACTGCGTCCAGTTCTGGTCGCCCTATTATAGGAAAGATGAGGATGCTTTAGAGAGAGTTCAGAGGAGGTTTACCAGGATGCTGCCTGGACTGGAGGGCTAATCTTATGAAGAGAGGTTGACTGAGGTCGGACTTTTTCATTGGAAAAGAGAAGGAAGAGAGGAGACCTCATTGAGTTTTACAAGATAATGAGAGGTATCGATAGAGTTGATGGCCAGAGACTATTTCCCAGGGCAGAAATGATTAACACGAGGGGTCATAGTTTTAAGCTGTTTGGCAGAAAGTATAGAGGGGATGTCAGAGGCGGGTTCTTTACACAGAGAGTTGTGAGAGCATGGAATGCGTTGCCAGCAGCAGTTGTGGAGGCAGGATCATTGGGGACATTTAAGAGACTGTTGGACATGCATACGGTCACAGATATTTGAGGGTTCGTACATTAGGTTTACCTTACATGAGGATCAATGATCGGCACAACATCGTGGGCTGAAGGGCCTGTTCTGTGCTGTACTGTTCTATGTTCTATGTCTATATCCTTGTGTTTACCTGCACGCTGCCCGTTTGACTCCTCGACACCTGGATCCGATGGCCATACACCTGAACTTCAACCAGACGTGTCCAGGTCACAGCCTGGGATCCGCGATGATCGTTCTCCACATCAACACTGAATGCGGTCAGGTTCCCGGCCTCTCCACACGACTTACTGAAGGTGTATTTACAAGAGCCTTGGAAATCAAACCTCTTGCCGTCAAAACTGGTGTAATGGGGGTCACCGGAGGCGAAGCAGGTGCCACGTGCTCTGGGGTAGCAGCCCCGTACCCCGTTCACCAGGCGGCAATCTTCATGGTGCCCACAGCTGAAAGCGGAACAGCTGATGCCAACACTGGCGTTGAGGCAGCTACATTTCTGACTGCAGCTCTCAGTCAGGATGACACTCTCACCTTTGCTGTAGTAACGACCTTGGAAGGAGCAGCCACACTCAGCGGAGGTCACACACACACCTCCGCTCAGGAAGTAACCCGGGTCACACTTGCAGCCCTCCACGCACGGCTCGTTGCAAAACAACAGCGCGTTAGGATCAGTGCAAGTGGCTGGGCAGGCGCTAGTGCAGGTCTGGTAGTGACTGTGTGGTGGACACTGCATCTCTGAAACACAAAATGACACGGTGTCAGGGGAATTACAGTCAGTGATCCAAAAGGGAAATCTTTCCCCACAATGTGCCCAGATGGGAAACCATTGGAAGCAGCAATCCATTGCTCTGTTCAGTTTCACTGTCTGTCGTTGAACACAGAGACAATCCTTATCCCAATGACCTGTCACTAACCGACAGGATGGGATGGACTGTACTGAGCAGAATGCTCAGGTTCCATCAGGTCACACTGCTCTATTCTGACCGGTCACTGCTTGGGAAAGCTGTCTTCAGCAAATCTCTGACTCTGATCCTGTACTTAGATTCCAGAAAGAGTTCGATCGACAGTTACAACAAAGATGGTTGTGGGAAAATAAAGCTGACACTGTAGTGGGTAACATATTGGAATGGTTTGGAGATGCTGTTGTTGGACTGGTTTGTACACAGTTAAAAATTATACAACATCAGGTTATAGTCCAACAGGTTTAATTGGAAGCACACTAGCTTTCGGAGCGTCGTTCCTTCATCAGGTGATATTGGACGGCTCAATCCTGACACAGAATTTATAGCAAAAATTTACAGTGTGATGTCACTGAGATTATACACTGAAAAATTGATTATGTCTTTGATCTATTTGAATACCATGATAGTTTCACATCTTTCATGTGTAAATCATAAAACCTTTTTTTTAAATTTGCATTCTCGGGTTAGCTGTTAACAATGGTGATAGCTAGACAATATGTTAAATGCGTTAGCCCCCTGTGTTCTCTGTCTATGCCATGATGTTTGGATTGATTCTAATCTAAAAAGTGAGATAACGGAGTTTTACATGAATGCATGCAGTTTTTGAGCAAAGTACAATGTAACTCTGCAAGTACAAGTTCACCCCACAAAATATATACACGCTGCAGCCGATAGGGTACCCTTCGTTGTTCGGTATTTCCCAGGAGCTGAAAAACTACACCATGGTCTTCGTGACCTGCAACACATTATCAATGGAGATGAGCACCTCACCAAGACCTTCCCCACACCTCCACTACTTGCCTTTAAACAACCGCCAAATCTCAAACAGGTCATTGTTTGTAGCAAGCTGCCCGGCCCTCAGGACAACTCCATACAACCCTGTCACGGTGGACGCTGCAAGACGTGTCAGATTGTGGACATAAATACCACTATTACGCCTGGGAACACCTCCCACCTTATACATGGCAGGTACTCGTGTGACTCAGCCAACATTGTCTATCTTATACGTTGCAGGCAAGGATGCCAGGAGGCATGGTACATTGGGGAAACAGAGCAGAGGCTACGCCAACGGATGAATGGGCACCGCACAACAATCAACAGACAGGAGGGTTCCCTCCCAGTCGGGGAACACTTCAGTGGTCCGGGACATTCAGCCTCGGACCTTCGGGTGACCATCCTCCAAGGTGGACTTCGGGACAGGCAGCAGAGAAAAGTGGCCGAACAGAGGCTGATAGCTAAGTTCGGTACCCACAGGGAGGGCCTCAACCGGGACCTTGGGTTCATGTCACATTACAGGTGACCACCATTGCACTATACACACACATACACACACACACATTCCTATACACACGGACACACATACACACACACACACACACATACACACAGACACACACACAGATACTCCTAAACACACACACACACACACATTCCTATACACACAGACACATATACACACAGACACACACACACACACACAGATACTCCTAAACACACACACACACATTCCTATACACACAGACACACGATCACACATATACACAGATGCGCACACAGACACCCATACACACATACACACACACACACTCCCACACTCACACATGCACCCCCCTCACAGACTTAAGACACTCTACACTCACTACACACACACACACACACTTTCCCACACTCACAACCCCCACCCCAGACAGACACATACACACAGACAGACAAAGCCCCACATGCACACATATATTTTGTGGGTGAATTTGTACTTGCAGAGTTACATTGTACTTTGCTCAAAAACTGCATGCACTCATGTAAAACTCACTTTTAACTCACTTTTTAGATTAGAATCAGTCTAAACATCATGGCGTAGACAGAGAACACAGGGGGCCAACAACTTCAACATATTATCTAGCTATCACCCATTATTAACAGCTAACCTGAGAATGCAACTTTTAAAAAATGGTTTTTGATTTATACATGAAAGAAGTGAAACTATCACGGTATTCAAACAGATGAAAGACTTAACAATGAATTTTTCAATGTAAAATTTCAGTGACATCACACTGTAAATTATTGCGATAAATTCTGTGTTACGATCGAGCCCTCCACTATCATCTGATGAAGGAGCGTCGCTACAAAAGCTAGTGTGCTTCCAATTAAACCTGTTGGACTATAACCTGGTGTTGTGTGGTTTTTTTTATATTGGAATAGGTTAATGATTGGCTGGTTAACAGGAAACACAGAGCAGATATCAGTGGCTCTTTTATACGATTGTAAGATGTTTTCTTTTCTTTCATTTGTGATTTGATTTGTTTTATCATTCCCCATGTACCTCAGTCACCACTGAATGTTGTTAATGTACCAGCCACAACCACTTCCACTGGCAGCTCATTCCATGTGCGTACCACCCTCTGTGTGAAAAAGTTACCCCTCAGGTTCCCTTTTATCCTTTCCCCCCTCATCAGAAACTGACACCCTCTCGGCCTTGATTCCCTGATGCTGGGAAAAAAAAACTGAGCGCATTCACCCTCTCAGTGCCAATCCTGACCTTATACCCTTCGACAAGATCACCCCGTCAGTCTCCCACACTCAAATGAAAAGAATCCCAGCTTGTCCAACCTCTCCCTATAACCCAGACCATTGAGACCTGGCAACATCCTTGTAAATTTCCCCTGCTCTCTTTCCAGTTTAATAACATTTTTCCTATTACAAGGTGACCAAAACTGAACACAATATTCCATGTGTGGCCTCACCAAGGTCCTGTACAACTGCAACATAACTTGCCAAGTTCTGCCCTCAGTGCCCTGACTGATGAGGGCCAGTGTGCCAAAAGCCTTGTTCACTGCCCTGTCTACCTATGACTCCACTTTCAGAGAACCATGCACCTGAACTCCAAGATCCCTCTGTTCCACTACACTCCTTTAGGCTCTACCTTTCACCATGAAACTCCCCTAATCACAGGCCACCAGGCCGACAAGGAACCTTCCACTAGTCCCCTCTGCTTCATACCACCAAGCCAATTATGGATCGTATTTGCCAGCTCTCCCGGTAATCCATGTGATCTAACCTTCCTGAACAGCCTACCATGTGAAACCTTATTAAAGGCCTTACTGAAATCCATATACACTACATCTACCACCCTGCCCACATCAACCTTCCTGGTCACTTCATCAAAGAACTCCAACACATTTGTGAGGCATGACCTCCCACTCACAACACCATGCTGACTACTCCTCACCCGACCCTATCTTTCCAAATGCAGGCATATCTGATCCCTCAGAATCTTCCCAAGTTTCTTACCCAACACAGATGTTAGGATAACTGCTCCATTGTTCCCAGGATTTTCTTTGCAGCCCTTCTTGAATAACGGCACAACATTCGCTACCTTCCAGCCTTCCATGGCCTCACCCGTGGATAACGATGAGGCAAAAATATCAGCCAGAGAACCCGACAATTTCTTCTCCAGCCACTTGCAATGTTCATGGATGTAGCTGGTCAGGACCAGGAGATTTATCCACCTTCATACACTCTAATACATCCGACACCATCTCTACTGTGATATGGACTGGCCCCAAGGTATCACCACAACCTTCCCCAAGTTTCTAACTCCTCATGTCTTTCTCTACAGTAAAGACACTGGAGAAAGATTGATTGAGGACCTCATACATCTCCTGTTCTTCGACACAGACGTGTCCACTTTGGTGCTTGAGGGGCCTATTCTCTCCCTAGTTATTCTTTTTCTTTTAATGTACTTAAAGAACCTCTTTCGATTCACCCTTTGTTTAAGCTTTTGTATCTTTGTCCGACGGGAGATCATATCTGGGATGGGAGGGGTCAATAGGTGGAAGGTTAGTTTGATTAGATTCCCTGCAGTATGGAAACAGGCCCTTTGGCCCAACAATTCCACAACTACCCTCTGAAGAGTAACCCACTCAGACCCATTTCCACCTGACTTGTGCAACCTAACACTGTGGGTAATTTCCCATGGCGAATCCACCCTAACCTGCACATCCCTGGGACAATCTGGTGCAATTTCCCATGGCCAATTCACCCTAACCTGTACATCAAGGAAAAGCTCCTGTGTGTCCTAGATACGTATGTACCTGTCAGGCAGGGAGGAAGATATAGAACGCATGAGCCGTGGTTTACTCAGGAAGTGGAATCCCTGGTCAAGAAGAAGAAGGCGGCTTATGTTCGGACAAAATGTGAAAGCTCAGTTAGGGAGCTTGAGGGTTACAAGGAAGTCAGGAAAGACCTAAAAGGAGAGGTCAGAAGAGCCAGGAGGGGACATGAGTAGTTGTTGGTGGATAGGATCAGGGTTAACCCTAAGTCTTTCCATAGGTATGTCAGGAATAAAGGAATGACGAGAGTTAAATTAGGGCCAATCAAGGATAATAGTGGGAAGTTGTGTGTGGAGTCAGAGGAGATAGGGGAAGCACTAAATAAATATTTTTCGACAGCGTTCACTATAGAAAGTGAAAATGTTGGCGAGGAAGATACAGAGATACTTGCATCTAGACTAGAAGAGATTGAGGTTCAGAAGGAAGAGGTATGAGAAATACTGCAGAGTGTGAAAATAGACAAGTCCCCTGGGCCGGATGGGATCTATCCAAGGATCCTCTGGGAAGCAAGGGAAGAGATTGCCGAGCCTTTGGCATTGATCTTCAAATCATCATTGTCTACAGGAATAGTGCCTGAGGACTGGAGGATAGCAAATGGGGTTCCCTTGTTCAAAAAGGGTAGTAGAGACAACTCTGGTAATTACAGACCAGTGAGTCTCACTTCAGTTGTTGGTAAAGTGTTGGAAAAGGTTATAAGAGATAGGATTTATAACCATCGAGAAAAGAATAATCTGATCAGGGACAGTCAGCACAGTTTTGTGAAGGGTAGGTCGTGCCTAACGAATCTTATTGAGTTTTTTGACAAAGTGACCAAACAGGTAGATGAGAGTAAACCGGTTGATGTGGCGTATATGGATGTGGTGCAAGGCGTTCGATAAGGTTCCCCACAGTAGGCTATAATACAAAATGTGGAGGAATGGGATTGTGGGATACATAGCAGTTTGGATCAGTAATTGGCTTGCTGAAAGAAAACAGAGGGTTGTAGTTAATGGAACATGTTCATCTTGGTGTCCAGTTACTAGAGATATACCGCAAGGGTCAGTATTGGGTCCACTGCTATTCGTCATCTTTATAAATGACCTGGATGTGGGCTTAGAAGGGTGGGTTAGTAAATTTGCGGACGACACCAAGGTCAGTGGAGTTGTGGATAGTGACAAAGGATGTAGTAGGTTGCAGAGAGACATGGATAGGATGCAGAGCTGGGCTGAGAGGTGGCAAATGGAGTTTAATGTGGACAAGTGTGAGGTGATACACTTTGGATGGAGTAATCAGAATGCAAAGTACTGGGCTAATGGTATGTTTCTTGGGAGTGCAGATGAGCAGAGAAGTACACAGATCCCTGGAAGTTGCCACCCAGATTGACAGGGTTGTTAAGAAGGCATACAGTGTTTTGCCTTTATTAATAGCGGGATTGAGTTCCGGAACCAGGAGGTCATGCTGCAGCTGTACAAAGCTCTGGTAAGACCACACTTGGGGTATTGTGTACAGTTCTGGTCACCGCATTATAAGAAGGATGTGGAAGCTTTGGAAAGGGTGCAGAGGAGATTTACTAGGATGTTGCCTGGTATGGAAGGAATATCCACAACTCCACTGACCAGGATACTGATTAGGAATGATCAGCCATGATTATATTGAATGGCGGTGCAGGCTCGAAGGGCTGAATGGCCTACTCCTGCCCCTATTGTCTACTGTCTATCTTACCAGGAGAGGCTGAGGGCCTTGAGGCTGTTCTCGTTAGAGAGAAGAAGGTTGAGAGGTGACTTAATAGAGACATACAAGATTATCAGAGGGTTAGATAGGGTGGACAGGGAGAGGCTTTTTCCAAGTATTGGGATGGCAAACACGAGGGGACACAACTTTAAAGTGAGGGGAGATAGGTATAAGACAGATGTCAGAGGTAGTTTCTTTACACAGAGAGTAGTAAGAGTATGGAATGCTTTGCCTGCAACGCTGGTAGATTCGCCAAGTTTAAGTGCATTTAAGTCGTCATTAGACAGGCATATGGACGTACATGGAATAGAGTAGGTTAGATGGGCTTCAGGTTAGTATGACAGGGCGGCGCAACATCGAGGGCCAAGGGCCTGTACTGCGCTGAAATGTTCTATATTCTATGTTCTATGTTCTATGTTCTATCACTGGACACTATGGGACAATTCCCCATGGCCAATCCACCCTAAGCTGCACATCCCTGGGCACTATGGCACAAGTTCCCATGGCCAGTCCACCCTAACCTGCACATCCCTGGGCACTATGGGACAATTTCCCATGGCCACTCCACCCTAACCTGCACATCCCTGGACAATGTGGGACAATTTCCCATGGCCACTCCACCCTAACCTGCACATCCCTGGGCACTATGGGACAATTTCCCATGGCCACTCCACCCTAACCTGCACATCCCTGGACAATATGGGACAATTTCCCATGGCCACTCCACCCTAACCTGCACATCCCTGGGCACTATGGGACAATTTCCCATGGCCACTCCACCCTAACCTGCACATCCCTGGACACTATGGGACAAGTTCCCATGGCCAGTCCACCCTAACCTGCACATCCCTGGGCACTATGGGACAATTTCCCATGGCCACTCCACCCTAACCTGCACATCCCTGGACAATGTGGGACAATTTCCCATGGCCACTCCACCCTAACCTGCACATCCCTGGGCACTATGGGACAATTTCCCATGGCCACTCCACCCTAACCTGCACATCCCTGGACACTATGGGACAATTTCCCATGGCCAATCCACCCGAACCTGCACATCCCTGGACACTATGGGACAATTTCCCATGGCCAATTCACCCTAACCTGCACATCCCTGGGCACTATGGGACAATTTCCCATGGCCACTCCACCCTGACCTGCACATCCCTGGACACTATGGGACAATTTACAATGGCCACTCCACCCTGACCTGCACATCCCTGGACACGATGGGACAATTTCCAATGGCCACTCCACCCTGACCGGCACATCCCTGGGCACTATGGGACAATTTCCCATGGCCAATCCACCCTAACCTGCACATCCCTGGACACTATGGGACAATTTCCCATGGCCAATCCACTCTAACCTGCACATCCCTGGACACTATGGGACAATTTCCCATGGCCAATCCACCCTAACCTGCACTTCCCTGGGCACTATGGGACAATTTCCCATGGCCAATCCACCCGAACCTGCACATCCCTGGACACTATGGGACAATTTCCCATGACCAATCCACCCGAACCTGCACATCCCTGGAGACTATGGGACAATTTCCCATGGCCAATTCACCCTAACCTGCACATCCCTGGGCACTATGGGACAATTTAGCATGGCCAATCCACCCTAACCTGCACATCCCTGGGATATTATGGGACAATTTCCCATGACCAATCCACCCTAACCTGCACATCTTTGGAGTGTGGGAGGAAACTGGAGCACCCGGACGAAACCCACGCAGACATGGGGAGATCGTGCAAGCTCCACACAGACAGTCCCCCGTGGGGTGGGATCGAACCGGGGCCCCTGGCGCTGTGGGGGTAGCAGTGCGAACCACTGAGCCACATTGCTGCCCCGATTTGTGTAACAGACTGGGCTGTACACACCCTCTCAGGGAGCAGAGTCCCTGAATATGTTTAAGGCAGAGGGGGTTAGATTCATGCTAAACCCAGTGCTGAAAGGTTATCAGGGAGTGGGCTAGCAGGAACGTGGAGCAATCAGATCAGCCGTGAGCTGCCTCCCTGATGACGGGCTGAGTGGCCACCTCCTGCCATGTCCCCATGGAAACGGCCAAAGGCAGTGACCACGAGCTCGAAGTGACCGTGATTTGTAGCAGGGGCCAGTGGCTCCCAAAGACAACTTTGGTCCTTACCGCAGCCAGTGACATTTCTCCAATCCCCGGTCATCACTCCCCGTCTCTGACACTCTGCTGCGTACGATCCAATCGCCTGACACAGCAGCTCCCCGCTCACTCCCACGGCACACAGATCAAAGATGCAGTTTTCCTGGGCAGCCATCGGGCTCAGCACCGAATGGCACTGGTGGAATGGCCCACTGACGTTGCTCAGAACACCGCAGTAACTTTCGGAGCTCAAGAGACGGCGGTCAGAGTCACTGCACACAATCACCGAGCCCGGATCGTCCGAGCACACCGCCTCGGGATCGGAGATTTTCCAGCTGTTCCCGAACACTGCTGCTGTAGACAGCGCCGTGCCGTTGGGAGACACAAAATCGTCTGCCGGCTCTCCGTTGAAGTTTCCACACAGTCCGCACAGTGAGCCCGAATACAGGCTGGGAACCATCACCACCACATAATGGCTCCAGTCGTAGGACACTCGGAGCCCAAACTCCGTCTCCAGCACCGCCGCTGATCCGCTATGGAAAAGATCGACTTTCCCGGATTCTAAACGCACTGGCAAATTGACACTCTCTCCGTTTACCTGGCGACAGAGAAACACAAGCTGGACTTGTGACAGATATAGGGGGGACACAGCAACAAATCACTGTCCCCTCCCCCCAATATCCCTCCCTCAGGAACAGGAGAATTGGCTCTCGGATTCCCCCGGAACTCTGCCCTTCCTGGAACACCTCCACCGGGGACCCATTTCTCCAAACCGCATTGACACCCTCCCGATACATCAGGGAAAATCAGGACCGCTCTTTCATCAAAACCTTCACTGTCGCTGTCAGGAATGTGCCTCAATGTGTGCTTTCTTTTCATTCATTCTCAGGATGTGGGGGGCCACTGGCTGGGCCCAGCATTTATTGCCCCGTCCTTAGTTGCCCCCATTGAGTTGGGAAGCATGGACTGGGAGCAATTGTTCCATGGTAAAGGCACTGTAGACATGTGGAGACTGTTTAAGGAACAGTTGTTGCGAGTGATGAATAAATATGTCCCTCTGAGACAGGCAAGAAGGGGTAAGATAAAGAAACCTTGGATGACGAGAGTGGAGGAGCTTCTCATCAAAAGGAAGAAGGTAACTTACATAAGGTGGAGGAATCTAGGGTCAAGCTCAGCTCTACAGGATTACAGGCAGGCGAGGAAGGAGCTCAAAAATGGTCTGAGGAGAGAATCGGCAAGAAGGATTAGAGAGAATCCAAAGGCATTTTACACGTATGTGAGGAATAAGAGAATGATCAAAGAAAGAGTAGGGCCGATCGGGGATAGCATAGGGAACTTGTGTATCGAGTCTGAGGAGGTAGGGGAAGCCCTAAAAGAGTTTTTTGCTTCTGTCTTTATGAAAGAAATGAACTTTGTAGTGAATGAAACCATTGAGGAGCAGATGTGCATGCTGGAATGGATAGAGATTGAGGAAGCTGATGTGCTGAAAAGTTTGTCAAACATTAAGATTGACAAGTCGCCAGGCCCAGACCAGATTTGTTCTCGGCTGCTTTGGGAAGTGAGAAATGTGATTGCTTCGCCACTTGCGAAGATCTTTGCATCCTCGCTCTCCACTGGAGTCGTACCTGAGGACTGGAGAGAGGCAAATGTAATTCCTCTCTTCAAGGAAGGAAATAGGGAAATCCCCGGCAATTACAGACCAGTCAGTCTCACGTCTGTCGTCTGCAAGGTGTTAGAAAGGATTCTGAGTGATAGGATTTATGATCATCTGGAAGAGCATGGCTTGATTAAATGCAGTCAACACGGCTTTGTGAGGGGCAGGTCATGCCTCACAAACCTTATCGACTTCTTTGAGGATGTGACTAGAAACGTTGATGAGGGTCGAGCTGTGGATGTGGTTTATATGGACTTCAGCAAGACATTTGATAAGGTTCCCCATGCTAGGCTCATTCAGAAAGCCAGGAGGAATGGGATACGGGGGAACGTAGCTGTCTGGATACAGAATTGGCTGGCCAACAGAAGACAGCGAGTGGTAGTAGAAGGAAAATATTCTGCCTGGAAGTCTGTGGTGAGTGGTGTTCCACAGGGCTCTGTCCTTGGGCCTCTACTGTTTGTAATTTTTATTAATGACTTGGATGAGGGGATTGAAGGATGGGTCAGCAAGTTTGCAGATGACACAAAGGTTGGAGGTGTCGTTGACAGTACAGAGGGCTGTTGTAGGCTGCAGCGGGACATTGACAGGATGCAGAGATGGACTGAGAGGTGGCAGATGGAGTTCAACCTGGATAAATGCGAGGTGATGCATTTTGGAAGGTCGAACTTGAAAGCTGAGTACAGGATTAAGGATAGGATTCTTGGCAGTGTGGAGGAACAGAGGGATCTTGGTGTGCAGGTACATAGATCCCTTAAAATGGCCGCCCAAGTGGACAGGGTTGTTAAGAAAGTATATGGTGTTTTGGCTTTCATTAACAGGGGGATTGAGTTTAAGAGTCATGAGATCTTGTTGCAGCTCTATAAAACTTTGGTTAGACTGCACTTGGAATACTGCGTCCAGTTCTGGTCGCCCTATTATAGGAAAGATGAGGATGCTTTAGAGAGGGTTCAGAGGAGGTTTACCAGGATGCTGCCTGGACTGGAGGGCTAATCTTATGAAGAGAGGTTGACTGAGCTCGGACTTTTTCATTGGAAAAGAGAAGGAAGAGAGGAGACCTCATTGAGTTTTACAAGATAATGAGAGGTATCGATAGAGTTGATGGCCAGAGACTATTTCCCAGGGCAGAAATGATTAACACGAGGGGTCATAGTTTTAAGCTGTTTGGCGGAAAGTATAGAGGGGATGTCAGAGGCGGGTTCTTTATACAGAGAGTTGTGAGAGCATGGAATGCGTTGCCAGCAGCAGTTGTGGAGGCAGGATCATTGGGGACATTTAAGAGACTGTTGGACATGCATACGGTCACAGACATTTGAGGGTTCGTACATTAGGTTTACCCTACATGAGGATCAGTGGTCGGCACAACATCGTGGGCTGAAGGGCCTGTTCTGTGCTGTACTGTTCTATGTTCTATGTCTATATCCTTGTGTTTACCTGCACGCTGCCCGTTTGACTCCTCGACACCTGGATCCGATGGCCATACACCTGAACTTCAACCAGACGTGTCCAGGTCACAGCCTGGGATCCGCGATGATCGTTCTCCACATCAACACTGAATGCGGTCAGGTTCCCGGCCTCTCCACACGACTTACTGAAGGTGTATTTACAAGAGCCTTGGAAATCAAACCTCTTGCTGTCAAAGCTGGTGTAATGGGGGTCACCGGAGGCGAAGCAGGTGCCACGTGCTCTGGGGTAGCAGCCCCGTACCCCGTTCACCAGGCGGCAATCTTCATGGTGCCCACAGCTGAAAGCGGAACAGCTGATGCCAACACTGGCGTTGAGGCAGCTACATTTCTGACTGCAGCTCTCAGTCAGGATGACACTCTCACCTTTGCTGTAGTAACGACCTTGGAAGGAGCAGCCACACTCAGCAGAGGTCACACACACACTTCCGCTCAGGAAGTAACCCGGGTCACACTTGCAGCCCTCCACGCACGGCTCGTTGCAAAACAACAGCGCATTAGGATCAGTGCAAGTGGCTGGGCAGGCGCTAGTGCAGGTCTGGTAGTGACTGTGTGGTGGACACTGCATCTCTGAAACACAAAATGACACGGTGTCAGGGGAATTACAGTCAGTGATCCAAAAGGGAAATCTTTCCCCACAATGTGCCCAGATGGGAAACCATTGGAAGCAGCAATCCATTGCTCTGTTCAGTTTCACTGTCTGCCGTTGAACACAGAGACAATCCTTATCCCAATGACCTGTCACTAACCGACAGGATGGGATGGACTGTACTGAGCAGAATGCTCAGGTTCCATCAGGTCACACTGCTCTATTCTGACCGGTCACTGCTTGGGAAAGCTGTCTTCAGCAAATCTCTGACTCTGATCCTGTACTTAGATTCCAGAAAGTGTTCGATCGACAGTTACAACAAAGATGGTTGTGGGAAAATAAAGCTGACACTGTAGTGGGTAACATATTGGAATGGTTTGGAGATGCTGTTGTTGGACTGGTTTGTACACAGTTAAAAATCATACAACACCGGGTTATAGCCGAAAATGTGTTGCTGGAAAAGCGCAGCAGGTCAGGCAGCATCCAAGGAGCAGGAGAATCGACATTTCGGGCATAAGCCCTTCTTCAGGAATCCGGGTTATAGTCCAACAGGTTTAATTGGAAGCACATTAGCTTTCGGAGCGTCGCTCCTTCATCAGGTGATTGTCGCTCCGAAAGCTAGTGTGCTTCCAATTAAACCTGTTGGACTATAACCTGGTGTTGTGTGGTTTTTAATATTGGAATGGGTTAGTGATTGGCTGATTAACAGGAAACACAGAGCAGATATCAGTGGCTCTATTGTACGATTGCAAGATGTTTTCTTTCATTTGTGATTTGATGTATCATTTCCTATGTACCTCAGTCACCATTCTCTGTTGTTAATGTACAAGCCACAAACACATCCGATGGCAGCTCATTCCATGTGCGTACCACCCTCTGTGTGAAAAAGTTACCCCTCAGGTTCCCTTTTATCCTTTCCCCCCTCATCAGAAACTGACACCCTCTAGTCCTTGATTCCCTGTTGCTGGGAAAAAAAACAGCGCATTCACCCTCTCAGTGCCAATCATGACCTTATACCCTTCGACAAGATCACCCCGTCAGTCTCCCACACTCAAATGAAAAGAATCCCAGCTTGTCCAACCTCTCCCTATAACTCAGAAACCTTATTACAGGCCTTACTGAAATCCATATACACTACATCTACCACCCTGCCCTCATCAACCTTCCTGGTCACTTCAGCAAAGAACTCCAACACATTTGTGAGGCATGACCTCCCACTCACAACACCATGCTGACTACTCCTCACCCGACCCTATCTTTCCAAATGCAGGCATATCTGATCCCTCAGAATCTTCCCAAGTTTCTTACCCAACACAGATGTTAGGATAACTGCTCCATTGTTCCCAGGATTTTCTTTGCAGCCCTTCTTGAATAACGGCACAACATTCGCTACCTTCCAGCCTTCCATGGCCTCACCCGTGGCTGACGATGAGGCAAAAATATCAGCCAGAGAACCCGACAATTTCTCCTCCAGCCTCTTGCAATGTTCATGGATGTAGCTGGTCAGGACCAGGAGATTTATCCACCTTCATACACTCTAATACATCCGACACCATCTCTACTGTGATATGGACTGGCCCCAAGGTATCACCACAACCTTCCCCAAGTCTCCAACTCCTCATGTCTCTCTCTACAGTAAAGACACTGGAGAAAGATTGATTGAGGACCTCACACATCTCCTGTTCTTCGACACAGACGTGTCCACTTTGGTGCTTGAGGGGCCTATTCTCTCCCTAGTTATTCTTTTCCTTTTAATGGACTTAAAGAACCTCTTTCGATTCACCCTTTGTTTAAGCTTTTGTATCTTTGTCCGACGGGAGAGCATATCTGGGATGGGAGGGGTCAATGGGTGGAAGGTTAGTTTGATTAGATTCCCTGCAGTATGGAAACAGGCCCTTTGGCCCAACAATTCCACAACTACCCTCTGAAGAGTAACCCACTCAGACCCATTTCCCCCTGACTTGTGCAACCTAACACTGTGGGTAAATTAGCATGGCCAATTCACCCGAACCTACACATCCCTGGGCACTATGGGACAATTTCCCATGGCCAATTCACCCTAACCTACACATTACTGGGCACTATGGGATAATTTCCCATGGCCAATCCACTCTAACCTCCACATCCCTGGACACTATGGGACAATTTCCCATGGCCATACACCCTAACCTGCACATCCCGAGAGACTATGGGACAATTTCCCATGGCCAATCCCCCCTAACCTGTACATCCCTGTGCACTATGGGACAATTTCCCATGGCCAACCCACCCTAACCTAAACATCCCTGGACACTATGGGACAATCTCCTACGGCCAATCCACCCTAACCTGCATATCCCTGGGACACTATGGGACAATTTCCCATGGCCAAGGCACCCTAACCTGCACATCCCTGGGCACTATGGGACAATTTCCCATGGCGAATCCACCAAAACCTACACATCCCTAGACACTATGGGACAATTTCCCATGGCCAATTCACCCTAACCTGCACATCCCTGGGCACTATGGGACAATTTCCCATGGCCAATTCACCCTAACCTAAACATCCCTGGACATTATGGGACAATTTCCCATGGCCAATTCACGCTAAACTGCACATCCCTGGGCACTATGGGACAATTTCCCATGGCCAATTCCCCCTAACCTGCACATCCCTGGGCACTATGGGACAATTTCCCATGGCCAAGCCACCCTAACCTGCACATCCCTGGGACACGATGGGACAATTTCCCATGGCCAATTCACCCTAACCTGCAAACCCCTGCGCACTATGGGACAATTTCCCACGGCCAATTCACCCTAACCTGCACATCCCTGGGCACTATGGGACAATTTCCCATGGCTAATCCACCCTATCCTACACATCCCTAGACACTATGGGACAATTTCCCATGGCCAATTCACCCTAACCTGCACATCCCTGGGACACTATTGGACAATTTCCCATGGCCAACCCACCCTAACCTGCACATCCCTGGACACTATGGGACAATTTCCCATGGCGAATCCACCAAAACCTACACATCCCTAGACACTATGGGACAATTTCCCATGGCCAATTCACCCTAACCTGCACATCCCTGGGCACTATGGGACAATTTCCCATGGCCAATTCACCCTAACCTAAACATCCCTGGACATTATGGGACAATTTCCCATGGCCAATTCACGCTAAACTGCACATCCCTGGGCACTATGGGACAATTTCCCATGGCCAATTCCCCCTAACCTGCACATCCCTGGGCACTATGGGACAATTTCCCATGGCCAAGCCACCCTAACCTGCACATCCCTGGGACACTATGGGACAATTTCCCATGGCCAATTCACCCTAACCTGCACACCCCTGCGCACTATGGGACAATTTCCCACGGCCAATTCACCCTAACCTGCACATCCCTGGGCACTATGGGACAATTTCCCATGGCTAATCCACCCTATCCTACACATCCCGAGACACTATGGGACAATTTCCCATGGCCAATTCACCCTAACCTGCACATCCCTGGGACACTATTGGACAATTTCCCATGGCCAACCCACCCTAACCTGCACATCCCTGGACACTATGGGACAATTTCCCATGGCCATTCAACTCTAACCTGTACATCAAGGAAAAGCTCCTGTGTGTCCTAGATAAGTATGTACCTGTCAGGCAGGGAGGAAGATATAGAACGCGTGAGCCGTGGTTTACTGAGGAAGTGGAATCCATGGTCAAGAAGAAGAAGGCGGCTTATGTTCGGATAAAATGTGAAAGCTCAGTTAGGGAGCTTGAGGGTTACAAGGAAGTCAGGAAAGACCTAAAAGGAGAGCTCAGAAGAGCCAGTGGGGGACATGAGTAGTTGTTTGCGGATACGATCAGGGTTAGCCCTAAGTCTTTCCATAGGTATGTCAGGAATAAAGGAATGACGAGAGTTAAATTAGGGCCAATCAAGGATAATAGTGGGAAGTTGTGTGTGGAGTCAGAGGAGATAGGGGAAGCACTAAATAAATATTTTTCGACAGCGTTCACTATAGAAAATGAAAATGTTGGCGAGGAAGATACAGAGATACTTGCATCAAGACTAGAAGAGATTGAGGTTCAGAAGGAAGAGCAATTAGAAATACTGCAGAGTGTGAAAATAGACAAGTCCCCTGGGCCGGATGGGATCTATCCGAGGATCCTCTGGGAAGCAAGGGAAGAGATTACCGAGCCTTTGGCATTGATCTTCAAATCATCATTGTCTACAGGAATAGTGCCTGAGGACTGGAGGATAGCAAATGTGGTTCCCTTGTTCAAAAAGGGTAGTAGAGACAAACCTGGTAATTACAGACCAGTGAGTCTCACTTCAGTTGTTGGTAAAGTGTTGGAAAAGGTTATAAGAGATAGGATTTATAACCATCGAGAAAAGAATAATCTGATCAGGGACAGTCAGCACAGTTTTGTGAAGGGAAGGTCGTGCCTCACGAATCTTATTGAGTTTTTTGACAAAGTGACCAAACAGGTAGATGAGAGTAAACCGGTTGATGTGGCGTATATGGATGTGGAGGGTAATTTATCCCTGGTGATGTGGTCTATTTGAAGGTGGTTAATCTGGCAGAGGATTTAGCATGGCCAATCCCCCCTAACCTGCACATCCCTGGACACTATGGGACATTTTCCCACGACTAATCGACCCTAACCTGCACATCCCTGGGACATTGTGGGACAATTTCCCATGGCCAATCCACCCTAACCTGCACATCCCTGGGACATTATGGGACAATTTCCCATGGCCAATCCACCCTAACCTGCACATCTTTGGACTGTAGGAGGAAACCGGACCACTCGGAGGAAACCCCCGCAGACATGGGGAGATCGTGCAAACTCCACACAGACAGTCCCCCGTGGGGTGGGATCGAACCGGGGTCCCTGGTGCTGTGTGGGTAGCAGTGCTAACCACTGAGCCACATTGCTGCCCCGATTTGTGTAACGGACTGGGCTGTACACACACTCTCAGGGAGCAGAGTCCCTGAATATGTTTAAGGCAGAGGCGGTTAGATTCATGCTAAACCCAGTGCTGAAAGGTTATCAGGGAGTGGGCTAGCAGGAACGTGCAGCAATCAGATCAGCCGTGAGCTGCCTCCCTGATGACGGGCTGAGTGGCCACCTCCTGCCATGTCCCCATGGAAACGGCCAAAGGCAGTGACCACGAGCTCGGAGTGACCGTGATTTGTAGCAGGGGCCAGTGGCTCCCAAAGACAACTTTGGTCCTTACCGCAGCCAGTGACATTTCTCCAATCCCCGGTCATCACTCCCCGTCTCTGACACTCTGCTGCGTACGATCCAATCGCCTGACACAGCAGCTCCCCGCTCACTCCCACGGCGCACAGATCAAAGATGCAGTTTTCCTGGGCAGCCATCGGGCTCAGCACCGAATGGCACTGGTGGAATGGCCCACTGACGTTGCTCAGAACACCGCAGTAACTTTCGGAGCTCAAGAGACGGCGGTCAGAGTCACTGCACACAATCACCGAGCCTGGATCGTCCGAGCACACCGCCTCGGGATCGGAGATTTTCCAGCTGTTCCCGAACACTGCTGCTGTAGACAGCGCCGTGCCGTTGGGAGACACAAAGTCGTCTGCCGGCTCTCCGTTGAAGTTTCCACACAGTCCGCACAGTGAGCCCGAATACAGGCTGGGAACCATCACCACCACATAATGGCTCCAGTCGTAGGACACTCGGAGCCCAAACTCCGTCTCCAGCACCGCCGCTGATCCGCTCTGGAAAAGATCGACTTTCCCGGATTCTAAACGCACTGGCAAATTGACACTCTCTCCGTTTACCTGGCGACAGAGAAACACAAGCTGGACTTGTGACAGATATAGGGGAGACACAGCAACAAATCACTGTCCCCTCCCCCCAATATCCCTCCCTCAGGAACTGGAGAAATGGCTCTCGGATTCCCCCGGAACTCTGCCCTTCCTGGAACACCTCCACCAGGGACCCATTTCTCCAAACCGCATTGACACCCTCCCGATACATCAGGGAAAACCAGGACCGCTCTTTCATCAAAACCTTCACTGTCGCTGTCAGGAATGTGCCTCAATGTGTGCTTTCTTTTCATTCATTCACTGGATCTGGAGGGTCACTGGCTGGGCCCAGCATTTATTGCTCCGTCCTGAGTTGCCCCCCTTGAGAAGGTGGGGGTGAGCTGCCTCCTTGACCCGCTGCAGTCCATGTGCTGTAGGGTAGACCCACAATGCCCCTGAGGGAGGGAATCCCAGGATTCTGACCCTGGAAGGAATAGCTGATATATTTCCAAGTCGGGACAGTGAGGGGCTTGGAGGGGAACTTGCAGGGGGCGGTGTCCCCATGTACCTGCTGCCCTTTGTCTTTCTAGATGGAAGTGGTCGTGGGTTTGGAAGATGCTGCCTGAGGGTCTTTGGTGAGTTTCTGCAGCGCATCTTGTAGCTGGTACACACTGGGGGGGGCAGGGGATGGTACACACTGCTGTTACTGAATGTCGGTGGTGGATGGAGGAGATGTTTGTGGATGTGGCGATAATCGAATGGGGGCTGCTTTGTCCTTCTCGAATGAAGTTTGAGCTGACACCATTCAGGGCAAGTGTGGAGTATTCCCTCACCCTCCTGCCTTGTGCCTTGTCAACAGTGGGATAGGCTTTGGAGGGAGTCAGGAGGGGAGTTACTCGCTGCAGGATTCCCATCCTCTGGCCTGCTCATGAAGCCACTGACTTTATGCGGCTAGGTTAGGGTGAATTGGCCATGGGAAATTGTCCCTAGTGCTCAGGAACATGCAGGTTAGGGTGAATTGGCCATGGGAAATTATCCCTAGTGCTCAGGGACATGCAGGTTAGGGTGAATTGGCCATGGGAAATTGTCCCTAGTGCTCAGGGACATGCAGGTTAGGGTGAATTGGCTGTGGGAAATTGTCCCGTAGTGCCCAGTGATTTGAGGCCAGGTGTTTTAGCTATGAGAGATGCAGGTTATTGGGATTGTGTTGTGGCACAATGGATCAGGGTGGGATGCCTTTCCCAGGGTCAGTGCGCACTCAATGGGCAGAACGGCCTCTTTCTGTTTGTGGGGATTCTAACACTCCCTGTAGCAGAATAATGAATGAGCCAGAGGGTCATTGAGAGTCAATACAGGAGGGAGGGTTACAAACCCCACGGTCAGTATGGGGGTGCATGTTGTTTAAGGGGGATTCTGGAGAGCACACCTCGGGGAGACTGAAATTGGGAATGTGATTCCCTGGCATTCAGGATCCACACAATCCCTCTGATACCCACGATGGGCCGAACATCCTCTCTCTGTGCTGTCAGCGTCAATTCCTCTCATTGTCCTTGTGTTTACCTGCACGCTGCCCGTTTGACTCCTCGACACCTGGATCCGATGGCCATACACCTGAACTTCAACCAGACGTGTCCAGGTCACAGCCTGGGATCCGCGATGATCGTTCTCCACAACAACACTGAATGCGGTCAGGTTCCCGGCCTCTCCACACGACTTACTGAAGGTGTATTTACAAGAGCCTTGGAAATCAAACCTCTTGCTGTCAAAGCTGGTGTAATGGGGGTCACCGGAGGCGAAGCAGGTGCCACGTGCTCTGGGGTAGCAGCCCCGTACCCCGTTCACCAGGCGGCAATCTTCATGGTGCCCACAGCTGAAAGCGGAACAGCTGATGCCAAGACTGGCGTTGAGGCAGCTACATTTCTGACTGCAGCTCTCAGTCAGGATGACACTCTCACCTTTGCTGTAGTAACGGCCTTGGAAGGAGCAGCCACACTCAGCGGAGGTCACACACACACCTCCGCTCAGGAAGTAACCCGGGTCACACTTGCAGCCCTCCACGCACGGCTCGTTGCAAAACAACAGCGCGTTAGGATCAGTGCAAGTGGCTGGGCAGGCGCTAGTGCAGGTCTGGTAGTGACTGTGTGGTGGACACTGCATCTCTGAAACACAAAATGACACGGTGTCAGGGGAATTACAGTCAGTGATCCAAAAGGGAAATCTTTCCCCACAATGTGCCCAGATGGGAAACCATTGGAAGCAGCAATCCATTGCTCTGTTCAGTTTCACTGTCTGCCGTTGAACACAGAGACAATCCTTCTCCCAATGACCTGTCACTAACCGACAGGATGGGATGGACTGTACTGAGCAGAATGCTCAGGTTCCATCAGGTCACACTGCTCTATTCTGACCGGTCACTGCTTGGGAAAGCTGTCTTCAGCAAATCTCTGACTCTGATCCTGTACTTAGATTCCAGAAAGTGTTCGATCGACAGTTACAACAAAGATGGTTGTGGGAAAATAAAGCTGACACTGCAGTGGGTAACATATTGGAATGGTTTGGAGATGCTGTTGTTGGACTGGTTTGTACAAAGTTAAAAATCATACAACACCGGGTTATAGCTGAAAATGTGTTGCTGGAAAAGCGCAGCAGGTCAGGCAGCATCCAAGGAGCAGGAGAATCGACGTTTCGGGCATAAGCCCTTCTTCAGGAATCCGGGTTATAGTCCAACAGGTTTAATTGGAAGCACACTAGCTTTTGGAGCGTCGCTCCTTCATCAGGTGATTGTCGATCCGAAAGCTAGTGTGCTTCCAATTAAACCTGTTGGACTATAACCTGGTGTTGTGTGGTTTTTAATATTGGAATGGGTTAGTGATTGGCTGGTTAACAGGAAACACAGAGCAGATATCAGTGTCTCTATTGTACGATTGCAAGATGTTTTCTTTCATTTGTGATTTGATGTATCATTTCCTATGTACCTCAGTCACCATTATATGTTGTTAATGTACAAGTCACAAACACTTCCACTGGCAGCTCATTCCATGTGCGTACCACCCTCTGTGTGAAAAAGTTACCCCTCAGGTTCCCTTTTATCTTTTCCCCCCTCATCAGAAACTGACACCCTCTCGGCCTTGATTCCCCGATGCTGGGAAAAAAAAACTGAGCACATTCACCCTCTCAGTGCCAATCATGACCTTATACCCTTCGACAAGATCACCCCGTCAGTCTCCCACACTCAAATGAAAAGAATCCCAGCTTGTCCAACCTCTCCCTATGACTCAGACCATTGAGTCCTGGCAACATCCTTGTAAATTTCCCCTGCTCTCTTTCCAGTTTAATAACATTTTTGCTATTACAAGGTGACCAAAACTGAACACAATATTCCATGTGTGGCCTCACCAAGGTCCTGTACAACTGCAACATAACTTGCCAAGTTCTGCCCTCAGTGCCCTGACTGATGAGGGCCAGTGTGCCAAAAGCCTTGTTCACTGCCCTGTCTACCTATGACTCCACTTTCAGAGAACCATGCACCTGAACTCCAAGATCCCTCTGTTCCACTACACTCCTTAAGGCTCTACCTTTCACCATGAAACTCCCCTAATCACAGGCCTCCATTCCGAATAGGAACCTTCCACTAGTCCCCTCTGCTTCATACCACCAAGCCAATTATGGATCGTATTTGCCAGCTCTCCCGGTAATCCATGCGATCTAACCTTCCTGAACAGCCTACCATGTGAAACCTTATTAAAGGCCTTACTGAAATCCAGAAACACTACATCTACCACCCTGCCCACATCAACCTTCCTGGTCACTTCATCAAAGAACTCCAACACATTTGTGAGGCATGACCTCCCACTCACAACACCATGCTGACTACTCTTCACCCGACCCTATCTTTCCAAATGCAGGCATATCTGATCCCTCAGAATCTTCCCGAGTTTCTAACCCAACACAGATGTTAGGATAACTGCTCCATTGTTCCCAGGATTTTCTTTGCAGCCCTTCTTGAATAACGGCACAACATTCGCTACCTTCCAGCCTTCCATGGCCTCACCCGTGGCTGACGATGAGGCAAAAATATCAGCCAGAGAACCCGACAATTTCTTCTCCGGCCTCTTGCAATGTTCATGGATGTAGCTGGTCAGGACCAGGAGATTTATCCACCTTCATACACTCTAATACATCCGACACCATCTCTACTGTGATATGGACTGGCCCCAAGGTATCACCACAACCTTCCCCAAGTCTCCAACTCCTCATGTCTCTCTCTACAGTAAACACACTGGAGAGAGATTGATTGAGGACCTCATACATCTCCTGTTCTTCGACACATACGTGTCCACTTTGGTGCTTGAGGGGCCTATTCTCTCCCTAGTTATTCTTTTCCTTTTAATGGACTTAAAGAACCTCTTTCGATTCACCCTTTGTTTAAGCTTTTGTATCTTTGTCCGACGGGAGATCATATCTGGGATGGGAGGGGTCAATGGGTGGAAGGTTAGTTTGATTAGATTCCCTGCAGTATGGAAACAGGCCCTTTGGCCCAACAATTCCACAACTACCCTCTGAAGAGTAACCCACCCAGACCCATTTCCCCCTGACTTGTGCAACCTAACACTGTGGGTAATTTCCCATGGCGAATCCACCCTAACCTGCACATCCCTGGGACAATCTGGTGCAATTTCCCATGGCCAATTCACCCTAACCTGTACATCAAGGAAAAGCTCTTGTGTGTCCTAGATACGTATGTACCTGTCAGGCAGGGAGGAAGATATAGAACGCGTGAGCCGTGGTTTACTCAGGAAGTGGAATCCCTGGTCAAGAAGAAGAAGGCGGCTTATGTTCGGACAAAATGTCAAAGCTCAGTTAGGGAGCTTGAGGGTTACAAGGAAGTCAGGAAAGACCTAAAAGGAGAGCTCAGAAGAGCCAGGAGGGCACATGAGTAGTTGTTGGTGGATAGGATCAGGGTTAACCCTAAGTCTTTCCATAGGTATGTCAGGAATAAAGGAATGACGAGAGTTAAATTAGGGCCAATCAAGGATAATAGTGGGAAGTTGTGTGTGGAGTCAGAGGAGATAGGGGAAGCACTAAATAAATATTTTTCGACAGCGTTCACTATAGAAAATGAAAATGTTGGCGAGGAAGATACAGAGATACTTGCATCAAGACTAGAAGAGATTGAGGCTCAGAAGGAAGAGCAATTAGAAATACTGCAGAGTGTGAAAATAGACAAGTCCCCTGGGCCGGATGGGATCTATCCGAGGATCCTCTGGGAAGCAAGGGAAGAGATTGCCGAGCCTTTGGCATTGATCTTCAAATCATCATTGTCTACAGGAATAGTGCCTGAGGACTGGAGGATAGCAAATGGGGTTCCCTTGTTCAAAAAGGGTAGTAGAGACAGCCCTGGTAATTACAGACCAGTGAGTCTCACTTCAGTTGTTGGTAAAGTGTTGGAAAAGGTTATAAGAGATAGGATTTATAACCATCGAGAAAAGAATAATCTGATCAGGGACAGTCAGCACAGTTTTGTGAGGGGTAGGTCGTGCCTAACGAATCTTATTGAGTTTTTTGACAAAGTGACCAAACAGGTAGATGAGAGTAAACCGGTTGATGTGGTGTATATAGATGTGGTGCAAGGCGTTCGATAAGGTTCCCCACAGTAGGCTATAATACAAAATGTGGAGGAATGGGATTGTGGGATACATAGCAGTTTGGATCAGTAATTGGCTTGCTGAAAGAAAACAGAGGGTTGTTGTTAATGGAACATGTTCATCTTGGTGTCCAGTTACTAGAGATATACCGCAAGGGTCAGTATTGGGTCCACTGCTATTCGTCATCTTTATAAATGACCTGGATGTGGGCTTAGAAGGGTGGGTTAGTAAATTTGCGGACGACATCAAGGTCAGTGGAGTTGTGGATAGTGACAAAGGATGTAGTAGGTTGCAGAGAGACATGGATAGGATGCAGAGCTGGGCTGAGAGGTGGCAAATGGAGTTTAATGTGGACAAGTGTGAGGTGATACACTTTGGACGGAGTAATCAGAATGCAAAGTACTGGGCTAATGGTATGTTTCTTGGGAGTGCAGATGAGCAGAGAAGTACACAGATCCCTGAAAGTTGCCACCCAGATTGACAGGGTTGTTAAGAAGGCATACAGTGTTTTGCCTTTATTAATAGTGGGATTGAGTTCCGGAACCAGGAGGTCATGCTGCAGCTGTACAAAGCTCTGGTAAGACCACACTTGGGGTATTGTGTACAGTTCTGGTCACCGCATTATAAGAAGGATGTGGAAGCTTTGGAAAGGGTGCAGAGGAGATTTATTAGGAAGTTGCCTGGTATGGAAGGAATATCCACAACTCCACTGACCAGGATACTGATTAGGAATGATCAGCCATGATTATATTGAATGGCGGTGCAGGCTCGAAGGGCTGAATGGCCTACTCCTGCCCCTATTGTCTATTGTCTATCTTACCAGGAGAGGCGGAGGGCCTTGAGGCTGTTCTTGTTAGAGAGAAGAAGGTTGAGAGGTGACTTAATAGAGACATACAAGATAATCAGAGGTTAGATAGGGTGGACAGAGAGAGGCTTTTTCCAAGTACGGGGACGGCAAACACGAGGGGACACAACTTTAAAGTGAGGGGAGATAGGTATAAGACAGATGTCAGAGGTAGTTTCTTTACACAGAGAGTAGTAAGAGTATGGAATGCATTGCCTGCAACGGTGGTAGATTCGCCAAGTTTAAGTGCATTTAAGTCGTCATTAGACAGGCATATGGACGTACATGGAATAGAGTAGGTTAGATGGGCTTCAGGTTAGTATGACAGGGCGGCGCAACATCGAGGGCCAAGGGCCTGTACTGTGCTGTAATGTTCTATGTTCTATGTTCTATGTTCTATGTTCTATCACTGGACACTATGGGACAATTTCCCATGGCCAATGCACCCTAACCTGCTCATCCCTGGACAATATGGGACAATTTCCCATGGCCAATCCACCCTAACCTGCTCATCCCTGGACAATATGGGACAATTTCCCATGGCCACTCCACCCTAACCTGCACATCCCTGGACACTATGGGACAATTTCCCAAGGCCAATCCACCCTAACCTGCACATCACTGGACACGATGGGACAATTTCCCATGGACACTCCACCCTAACCTGCATATCCCTGGACAATATGGGACAATTTCCCATGGCCACTCCACCCGAACCTGCACATCCCTGGACACTATGGGACAATTTCCCATGGCCAATCCACCCTAACCTGCACATCCCTGGACACTATGGGACAATTTCCCATGGCCAATCCACCCTAACCTGCACATCCCTGGACACTATGGGACAATGTCCCATGGCCACTCCACCCTAACCTGCACATCCCTGGACAATATGGGACAATTTCCCATGGCCACTCCACCCTAACCTGCATATCCCTGGACACTATGGGACAATTTCCCATGGCCAATCCACCCTAACCTGCACATCCCTGGGAACTATGGGACAATTTCCCATGGCCAATCCACCCTAACCTGCACATCCCTGGACACGATGGGACAATTTCCCATGGACACTCCACCCTAACCTGCACATCCCTGGACAATATGGGACAGTTTCCCATGGCCACTCCACCCTAACCTGCACATCCCTGGACACTATGGGACAATTTCCCATGGCCAATCCACCCTAACCTGCACATCCCTGGGCACTATGGGACAATTTCCCATGGCCAATCCACCCTAACCTGCACATCCCTGGGCACTATGGGACAATTTCCCATGGCCAATCCACCCTAACCTGCACATCTCTGGGCACGAGGGGACAATTTCCCATGGCCAATCCACCCTAACCTGCACATCCCTGGACACTATGGGACAATTTCCCATGGCCACTCCACCCTAACCTGCACATCCCTGGACAATATGGGACAATTTCCCATGGCCAATCCCCCCTAACCTGTACATCCCTGGACACTATGGGACAATTTCCCATGGCCAATCCACCCTAACCTGCACATCCCTGGACACTATAGGACAATTTCCCATGGCCAATCCACCCGAACCTGCACATCCCTGGGCACTATGGGACAATTTCCCATGGCCAATCCACCCTAACCTGCACATCTTTGGAGTGTGGGAGGAAACCGGAGCACCCGGAGGAAACCCCCGCAGACATGGGGAGATCCTGCAATCTCCACACAGACAGTCCCCCGGGGGCGGGATCGAACCGGGGTCCCTGGCGCTGTGGGGGTAGCAGTGCGAACCACTGAGCCACATTGCTGCCCCGATTTGTGTAACGGACTGGGCTGTACACACACTCTCAGGGAGCAGAGTCCCTGAATATGTTTAAGGCAGAGGGGGTTAGATTCATGCTAAACCCAGTGCTGAAAGGTTATCAGGGAGTGGGCTAGCAGGAACGTGGAGCAATCAGATCAGCCGTGAGCTGCCTCCCTGATGACGGGCTGAGTGGCCACCTCCTGCCATGTCCCCATGGAAACGGCCAAAGGCAGTGACCACGAGCTCGCAGTGGCCGTGATTTGTTGCAGGGGCCAGTGGCTCCCAAAGACAGCTTTGGTCCTTACCGCAGCCAGTGACATTTCTCCAATCCCCGGTCATCACTCCCCGTCTCTGACACTCTGCTGCGTACGATCCAATCGCCTGACACAGCAGCTCCCCGCTCACTCCCACGGCGCACAGATCAAAGATGCAGTTTTCCTGGGCAGCCATCGGGCTCAGCACCGAATGGCACCGGTGGAATGGCCCACTGACGTTGCTCAGAACACCGCAGTAACTTTCGGAGCTCAAGAGACGGCGGTCAGAGTCACTGCACACAATCACCGAGCCCGGATCGTCCGAGCACACCGCCTCGGGATCGGAGATTTTCCAGCTGTTCCCGAACACTGCTGCTGTAGACAGCGCCGTGCCGTTGGGAGACACAAAATCGTCTGCCGGCTCTCCGTTGAAGTTTCCACACAGTCCGCACAGTGAGCCCGAATACAGGCTGGGAACCATCACCACCACATAATGGCTCCAGTCGTAGGACACTCGGAGCCCAAACTCCGTCTCCAGCACCGCCGCTGATCCGCTCTGGAAAAGATCGACTTTCCCGGATTCTAAACGCACCGGCAAATTGACACTCTCTCCGTTTACCTGGCGACAGAGAAACACAAGCTGGACTTGTGACAGATATAGGGGGGACACAGCAACAAATCACTGTCCCCTCCCCCCAATATCCCTCCCTCAGGAACAGGAGAAATGGCTCTCGGATTCCCCCGGAACTCTGCCCTTCCTGGAACACCTCCACCAGGGACCCATTTCTCCAAACCGCATTGACACCCTCACGATACATCAGGGAAAATCAGGACCGCTCTTTCATCAAAACCTTCACTGTCGCTGTCAGGAATGTGCCTCAATGTGTGCTTTATTTTCATTCATTCACTGGATGTGGGGGGTCACTGGCTGGGCCCACCATTTATTGCCCCGTCCTTAGTTGCCCCCCTTGAGAAGGTTGGGGTGAGCTGCCTCCTTGACCCGCTGCAGTCCATGTGCTGTAGGGCAGACCCACAATGTCCCTGAGGGAGGGAATCCCAGGATTCTGACCCTGGAAGGAATGGCTGATATATTTCCAAGTCGGGACGGTGAGGGACTTGGAGGGGAACTTGCAGGGGGCGGTGTCCCCATGTACCTGCTGCCCCTTGTCTTTCTTGATAGAAGTGGCCGTGGGTTTGGAAGATGCTGTCTGAGGGTCTTTGGTGAGTTTCTGCAGCACATCTTGTAGCTGGTACACACTGGGGGGGGGGGGAGGGGATGGTACACACTGCTGTTACTGAGGGTCGGTGGGGAGGGAGGGGATGGTACACACTGCTGCTACTGAGGGTCGGTGGGGGGAGGGAGGGGATGGTACACACTGCTGTTACTGAGGGTCGGTGGGGGGGGAGGGAGGGGATGGTACACACTGCTGTTACTGAGGGTCGGTGGGGGGGAGGGAGGGGATGGCACACACTGCTGTTACTGAGGGTCGGTGGGGGGGAGGGAGGGGATGGTACACACTGCTGTTACTGAGGGTCGGTGGGGGGAGGGAGGGGATGGTACACACTGCTGTTACTGAGGGTCGGTGGGGGGGGGAGGGGATGGTACACACTGCTGTTACTGAGGGTCAGTGGGGGGAGGGAGGGGATGGTACACACTGCTGTTACTGAGCGTCGGTGGGGGGAGGGAGGGGATGGTACACACTGCTGTTACTGAGGGACGGTGGGGGGAGGGAGGGGATGGTACACACTGCTGTTACTGAGCGTCGGTGGGGGGAGGGAGATGATGGTACACACTGCTGTTACTGAGGGTCGGTGGGGGAGGGAGGGGATGGTACACACTGCTGTTACTGAGGGTCGGTGGGGGGGAGGGAGGGGATGGTACACACTGCTGTTACTGAGGGTCGTTGGGGAGGGGAGTGAGGGGATGGCACACACTGCTGTTACTGAGCGTCGGTTGGGGGGAGGGAGGGGATGGTAAACACTGCTGTTACTGAGCGTCGGTGGGGGGAGGGAGGGGATGGTACACACTGCTGTTACTGAGGGTCGGTGGGGGGAGGGAGGGGATGGTACACACTGCTGTTACTGAGCGTCGGTGGGGGGAGGGAGGGGATGGTACACACTGCTGGTACTGAGGGTCGGTGGGGGGGAGGGAGGGGATGGTACAACTGCTGTTACTGAGCGTCGGTGGCGGATGGAGGGGATGGTACACACTGCTGTTACTGAGCGTCGGTGGGGGGGGGGGGAGGGGATGGTACACACTGCTGTTACTGAGCGTCGGTGGGGGGGGGGGGAGGGGAGGTTTGTGGATGTGGCGATAATCCAGCAGGGTCTGCTTTGTCCTTATCGAGTGAAGTTTGAGCTGCCACCGTTCAGGGCAAGTGTGGAGTATTCCCTCACCCTCCTGCCTTGTGCCTTGTCGACAGTGGGACAGGTTTTGGGGGGGGTTCGCAGGGGAGTTACTCGCTGCAGGATTCCCATCCTCTGACATGCTCTTGTAGCCACTGACTTTATTTGGCTTGGTTAGGGTGAATTGGCTATCGGAAATTGTCCCGTAGTGTCCAGGAACATGCATGTTAGGGTGAATTGGCCGTGGGAAATTATCCCGTAGTGTCCAGGGACATGCAGATTAGGGTGTATTGGCCGTGGGAAATTGTCCCATAGTGCCCAGGGACATGCAGGTTAGGGTGAATTGACCATGGGAAATTGTCCCGTAGTGTCCAGGGATGTGCAGGTTAGGGTGAATTGACTGTGGGAAATTGTCCCATAGTGCCCAGGGACATGCAGGTTAGGGTGAATTGGCCATGGGAAATTGTCCCGTAGTGCCCAGGGACATGCAGGTTAGGGTGAATTGACCGTGGGAAATTGTCCCGTAGTGTCCAGGGATGTGCAGGTTAGGGTGAATTGACTGTGGGAAATTGTCCCATAGTGCCCAGGGACATGCAGGTTATGGTGAATTGGCCATGGTAAATTGTCCCGTAGTGCCCAGGGACATGCAGGTTAGGGTGAATTGGCTGTGGGAAAGTGTCCTGTAGTGTCCAGGAACATGCAGGTTAGGGTGAATTGGCTGTGGGAAAGTGTCCTGTAGTGTCCAGGAACATGCAGGTGAGGGTGAATTGGCCGTGGGAAATTGTCCCATGGTGCCCAGAGATTTGAGGCCAGGTGTTTTAGCTATGAGAGATGCAGGGTTATTGGGATTGTGTTGTGGCACAATGGATCAGGGTGGGATGCCTTTCCCAGGGTCAGTGCGCACTCAATGGGCAGAACGGCCTCTTTCTGTTTGTGGGGATTCTAACACTCCCTTTCGCAGAATAATGACTGAGCCAGAGGGTCATTGAGAGTCAATACAGGAGGGAGGGTTACAAACCCCACGGTCAGTATGGGGGTACATGTTGGTTAAGGGGGAGTCTGGAGAGCACACCTCTGGGAGACTGAAATTGGGAATGTGATTCCCTGGCATTCAGGATCCACACAATCCCTCTGATACCCACGATGGGCCGAACATCCTCTCTCTGTGCTGTCAGCGTCAATCCCTCTCATTGTCCTTGTGTTTACCTGCACGCTGCCCGTTTGACTCCTCGACACCTGGATCCGATGGCCATACACCTGAACTTCAACCAGACGTGTCCAGGTCACAGCCTGGGATCCGCGATGATCGTTCTCCACATCAACACTGAATGCGGTCAGGTTCCCGGCCTCTCCACACGACTTACTGAAGGTGTATTTACAAGAGCCTTGGAAATCAAACCTCTTGCTGTCAAAGCTGGTGTAATGGGGGTCACCGGAGGCGAAGCAGGTGCCACGTGCTCTGGGGTAGCAGCCCCGTACCCCGTTCACCAGGCGGCAATCTTCATGGTGCCCACAGCTGAAAGCGGAACAGCTGATGCCAACACTGGCGTTGAGGCAGCTACATTTCTGACTGCAGCTCTCAGTCAGGATGACACTCTCACCTTTGCTGTAGTAACGACCTTGGAAGGAGCAGCCACACTCAGCGGAGGTCACACACACACCTCCGCTCAGGAAGTAACCCGGGTCACACTTGCAGCCCTCCACGCACGGCTCGTTGCAAAACAACAGCGCGTTAGGATCAGTGCAAGTGGCTGGGCAGGCGCTAGTGCAGGTCTGGTAGTGACTGTGTGGTGGACACTGCATCTCTGAAACACAAAATGACACGGTGTAAGGGGAATTACAGTCAGTGGTCCAAAAGGGAAATCTTTCCCCACAATGTGCCCAGATGGGAAACCATTGGAAGCAGCAATCCATTGCTCTGTTCAATTTCACTGTCTGTCGTTGAACACAGAGACAATCCTTATCCCAATGACCTGTCACTAACCGACAGGATGGGATGGACTGTACTGAGCAGAATGCTCAGGTTCCATCAGGTCACACTGCTCTATTCTGACCGGTCACTGCTTGGTAAAGCTGTCTTCAGCAAATCTCTGACTCTGATCCTGTACTTAGATTCCAGAAAGTGTTCGATCGACAGTTACAACAAAGATGGTTGTGGGAAAATAAAGCTGACACTGTAGTGGGTAACATATTGGAATGGTTTGGAGATGCTGTTGTTGGACTGGTTTGTACAAAGTTAAAAATTATACAACATCAGGTTATAGTCCAACAGGTTTAATTGGAAGCACACTAGCTTTCGGAGCGTCGCTCCTTCATCAGGTGATATTGGACGGCTCAATCCTGTCACAGAATTTATAGCAAAAATTTACAGTGTGATGTCACTGAGATTATACACTGAAAAATTGATTATGTCTTTGATCTGTTTGAATACAGTGATAGTTTCACATCTTTCATGTGTAAATCACAAAACCTTTTTTTTAAAGTTGCATTCTCGGGTTAGCTGTTAACAATGGGTGATAGCTAGACAATATGTTGAATGCGTTAGCCCCCTGTGTTCTCTGTCTATGCCATGATGTTTGGATTGATTCTAATCTAAAAAGTGAGATAACGGAGTTTTACTTGAACGCATGCAGTTTTTGAGCAAAGTACAATGTAACCCTCAAAGTACAAGTTCACCCCCCAAAATATATACACGCTGCAGCCAATAGGGTACCCTTCGTTGTTCGGTATTTCCCAGGAGCTGAAAAACTACACCATGTTCTTCGTGACCTGCAACATATTATCAATGGAGATGAGCACCTCACCAAGACCTTCCCCACACCTCCACTACTTGCCTTTAAACAACCGCCAAATCTCAAACAGGTCATTGTTTGTAGCAAGCTGCCCGGCCCTCAGGACAACTCCATACAACCCTGTCATGGTGGACGCTGCAAGACGTGTCAGATTGTGGACATAAATACCACTATTACGCCTGGGAACACCTCCCACCTTATACATGGCAGGTACTCACGTGACTCAGCCAACATTGTCTATCTTATACGTTGCAGGCAAGGATGCCAGGAGGCATGGTACATTGGGGAAACAGAGCAGAGGCTACGACAACGGATGAATGGGCACCGCCCAACAATCAACAGACAGGAGGGTTCCCTCCCAGTCGGGGAACACTTCAGTGGTCCAGGACATTCAGCCTCGGACCTTCGGGTGACCATCCTCCAAGGTGGACTTCGGGACAGGCAGCAGAGAAAAGTGGCCGAACAGAGGCTGATAGCTAAGTTCGGTACCCACAGGGAGGGCCTCAACCGGGACCTTGGGTTCATGTCACATTACAGGTGACCACCATTGCACTATACACACACATACACACACACACATTCCTATACACACGGACACACACACACACACACGGACACACATACACACAGACACACACACAGATACTCCTAAACACACACACACACACACACACATTCCTATACACACGGACACACATACACACACACACAGATACTCCTAAACACACACACACACATTCCTATACACACAGGCACACGATCACACATATACACAGATGCGCACACAGACACCCATACACACATACACACACACACACTCCCACACTCACACATGCACCCTCCTCACAGACTTAAGACACTCTACACTCACTACACACACACACATACATTTTCCCACACTCACAACCCCCTCCCCAGACAGACACATACACACAGACAGACAAAGACCCACACACACACATATATTTTGGGGGGTGAATTTGTACTTGCAGGGTTACATTGTACTTTGCTCAAAAAACCGCATGCGTTCATGTAGAACTCTGTTTTCTCACTTTTTAGATTAGAATCAGTCTAAACATCATGGCATAGACAGAGAACACAGGGGGGCAATATCTTCAACATATTGTCTAGCTATCACCATTGTTAACAGCTAACCCGAGAATGCAACTTTTAAAAAATGGTTTTTGATTTAGACATGAAAGAAGTGAAACTATCATGATATTCAAACAGATGAAAGACTTAACAATCAATTTTTCAATGTAAAATTTCAGTGACAT
Source organism: Chiloscyllium plagiosum (assembly GCF_037043375.1). Taxonomy (NCBI): domain Eukaryota; kingdom Metazoa; phylum Chordata; class Chondrichthyes; order Orectolobiformes; family Hemiscylliidae; genus Chiloscyllium; species Chiloscyllium plagiosum. Next base: position 18,933,811 of record NW_028270176.1, read on the forward strand.
CACACTGTAAATTTTTGCTATAAATTCTGTGTTACGATTGAGCCCTCCACAATCACCTGATGAAAGAGCGTCGCTACAAAAGCTAGTGTGCTTCCAATTAAACCTGTTGGACTATAACCTGATGTTGTGTGGTTTTTTTTATATTGGAATGGGTTAGTGATTGGCTGGTTAACAGGAAACACAGAGCAGATATCAGTGGCTCTTTTATACGATTGTAAGATGTTTTCTTTTCTTTCATTTGTGATTTGATTTGTTTTATCATTCCCCATGTACCTCAGTCACCACTGAATGTTGTTAATGTACCAGCCACAACCACTTCCACTGGCAGCTCATTCCATGTGCGTACCACCCTCTGTGTGAAAAAGTTACCCCTCAGGTTCCCTTTTATCCTTTCCCCCCTCATCAGAAACTGACACCCTCTCGGCCTTGATTCCCTGATGCTGGGAAAAAAAAACTGAGCGCATTCACCCTCTCAGTGCCAATCCTGACCTTATACCCTTCGACAAGATCACCCCGTCAGTCTCCCACACTCAAATGAAAAGAATCCCAGCTTGTCCAACCTCTCCCTATAACCCAGACCATTGAGACCTGGCAACATCCTTGTAAATTTCCCCTGCTCTCTTTCCAGTTTAATAACATTTTTCCTATTACAAGGTGACCAAAACTGAACACAATATTCCATGTGTGGCCTCACCAAGGTCCTGTACAACTGCAACATAACTTGCCAAGTTCTGCCCTCAGTGCCCTGACTGATGAGGGCCAGTGTGCCAAAAGCCTTGTTCACTGCCCTGTCTACCTATGACTCCACTTTCAGAGAACCATGCACCTGAACTCCAAGATCCCTCTGTTCTACTATACTCCTTAAGGCTCTACCTTTCACCATGAAACTCCCCTAATCACAGGCCACCAGGCCGACAAGGAACCTTCCACTAGTCCCTCTGCTTCATACCACCAAGCCAATTATGGATCGAATTTGCCAGCTCTCCCGGTAATCCATGCGATCTAACCTTCCTGAACAGCCTACCATGTGAAACCTTATTAAAGGCCTTACTGAAATCCATATACACTACATCTACCACCCTGCCCACATCAACCTTCCTGGTCACTTCATCAAAGAACTCCAACACATTTGTGAGGCATGACCTCCCACTCACAACACCATGCTGACTACTCCTCACCCGACCCTATCTTTCCAAATGCAGGCATATCTGATCCCTCAGAATCTTCCCAAGTTTCTTACCCAACACAGATGTTAGGATAACTGCTCCATTGTTCCCAGGATTTTCTTTGCAGCCCTTCTTGAATAACGGCACAACATTCGCTACCTTCCAGCCTTCCATGGCCTCACCCGTGGATAACGATGAGGCAAAAATATCAGCCAGAGAACCCGACAATTTCTTCTCCAGCCTCTTGCAATGTTCATGGATGTAGCTGGTCAGGACCAGGAGATTTATCCACCTTCATACACTCTAATACATCCGACACCATCTCTACTGTGATATGGACTGGCCCCAAGGTATCACCACAACCTTCCCCAAGTTTCTAACTCCTCATGGCTCTCTCTACAGTAAAGACACTGGAGAAAGATTGATTGAGGACCTCATACATCTCCTGTTCTTCGACACAGACGTGTCCACTTTGGTGCTTGAGGGGCCTATTCTCTCCCTAGTTATTCTTTTTCTTTTAATGTACTTAAAGAACCTCTTTCGATTCACCCTTTGTTTAAGCTTTTGTATCTTTGTCCGACGGGAGATCATATCTGGGATGGGAGGGGTCAATGGGTGGAAGGTTAGTTTGATTAGATTCCCTGCAGTATGGAAACAGGCCCTTTGGCCCAACAATTCCACAACTACCCTCTGAAGAGTAACCCACCCAGACCCATTTCCCCCTGACTTGTGCAACCTAACACTGTGGGTAATTTCCCATGGCGAATCCACCCTAACCTGCACATCCCTGGGACAATCTGGTGCAATTTCCCATGGCCAATTCACCCTAACCTGTACATCAAGGAAAAGCTCCTGTGTGTCCTAGATACGTATGTACCTGTCAGGCAGGGAGGAAGATATAGAACGCGTGAGCCGTGGTTTACTCAGGAAGTGGAATCCCTGGTCAAGAAGAAGCAGGCGGCTTATGTTCGGACAAAATGTGAAAGCTCAGTTAGGGATCTTGAGGGTTACAAGGAAGTCAGGAAAGACCTAAAAGGAGAGCTCAGAAGAGCCAGGAGGGGACATGAGTAGTTGTTGGTGGATAGGATCAGGGTTAACCCTAAGTCTTTCCATAGGTATGTCAGGAATAAAGGAATGACGAGAGTTAAATTAGGGCCAATCAAGGATAATAGTGGGAAGTTGTGTGTGGAGTCAGAGGAGATAGGGGAAGCACTAAATAAATATTTTTCGACAGCGTTCACTATAGAAAATGAAAATGTTGGCGAGGAAGATACAGAGATACTTGCATCTAGGCTAGAAGAGATTGAGGTTCAGAAGGAAGAGGTATTAGAAATACTGCAGAGTGTGAAAATAGACAAGTCCCCTGGGCCGGATGGGATCTATCCTGGGATCCTCTGGGAAGCAAGGGAAGAGATTGCCGAGCCTTTAGCATTGATCTTCAAATCATCATTGTCTATAGGAATAGTGCCTGAGGACTGGAGGATAGCAAATGTGGTTCCCTTGTTCAAAAAGGGTAGTAGAGACAGCCCTGGTAATTACAGACCAGTGAGTCTCACTTCAGTTGTTGGTAAAGTGTTGGAAAAGGTTATAAGAGATAGGATTTATAACCATCGAGAAAAGAATAATCTGATCAGGGACAGTCAGCACAGTTTTGTGAAGGGTAGGTCGTGCCTAACGAATCTTATTGAGTTTTTTGACAAAGTGACCAAACAGGTAGATGAGAGTAAACCGGTTGATGTGGTGTATATAGATGTGGTGCAAGGCGTTCGATAAGGTTCCCCACAGTAGGCTATAATACAAAATGTGGAGGAATGGGATTGTGGGATACATAGCAGTTTGGATCAGTAATTGGCTTGCTGAAAGAAAACAGAGGGTTGTTGTTAATGGAACATGTTCATCTTGGTGTCCAGTTACTAGAGATATACCGCAAGGGTCAGTATTGGGTCCACTGCTATTCGTCATCTTTATAAATGACCTGGATGTGGGCTTAGAAGGGTGGGTTAGTAAATTTGCGGACGACATCAAGGTCAGTGGAGTTGTGGATAGTGACAAAGGATGTAGTAGGTTGCAGAGAGACATGGATAGGATGCAGAGCTGGGCTGAGAGGTGGCAAATGGAGTTTAATGTGGGAAAGTGTGAGGTGATACACTTTGGATGGAGTAATCAGAATGCAAAGTACTGGGCTAATGGTATGTTTCTTGGGAGTGCAGATGAGCAGAGAAGTACACAGATCCCTGAAAGTTGCCACCCAGATTGACAGGGTTGTTAAGAAGGCATACAGTGTTTTGCCTTTATTAATAGTGGGATTGAGTTCCGGTACCAGGAGGTCATGCTGCAGCTGTACAAAGCTCTGGTAAGACCACACTTGGGGTATTGTGTACAGTTCTGGTCACCACATTATAAGAAGGATGTGGAAGCTTTGGAAAGGGTGCAGAGGAGATTTATTAGGATGTTGCCTGGTATGGAAGGAATATCCACAACTCCACTGACCAGGATACTGATTAGGAATGATCAGCCATGATTATATTGAATGGCGGTGCAGGCTCGAAGGGCTGAATGGCCTACTCCTGCCCCTATTCTCTATTGTCTATCTTACCAGGAGAGGCTGAGGGCCTTGAGGCTGTTCTCGTTAGAGAGAAGAAGGTTGAGAGGTGACTTAATAGAGACATACAAGATTATCAGAGGGTTAGATAGGGTGGACAGGGAGAGGCTTTTTCCAAGTACGGGGATGGCAAACACGAGGGGACACAACTTTAAAGTGAGGGGAGATAGGTATAAGACAGATGTCAGAGGTAGTTTCTTTACACAGAGAGTAGTAAGGGTATGGAATGCTTTGCCTGCAACGGTGGTAGATTCGCCAAGTTTAAGTGCATTTAAGTCGTCATTAGACAGGCATATGGACGTACATGGAATAGAGTAGGTTAGATGGGCTTCAGGTTAGTCTGACAGGGCGGCGCAACATCGAGGGCCAAGGGCCTGTACTGCGCTGAAATGTTCTATGTTCTATGTTCTATGTTCTATGTTCTATCACTGGACACTATGGGACAATTTCCCATGGACACTCCACCCTAACCTGCACATACCTGGACAATATGGGACAATTTCCCATGGCCACTCCACCCTAACCTGCACATCCCTGGACAATATGGGACAATTTCCCATGGCCAATCCATCCTAACCTGCACATCCCTGGGCAATATGGGACAATTTCCCATGGCCAATCCACCCGAACCTGCACATCCCTGGACAATATGGGACAATTTCCCATGGCCACTCCACCCTAACCTGCACATCCCTGGACACTATGGGACAATTTCCCATGGCCAATCCACCCTAACCTGCACATCCCTGGGCACTATGGGACAATTTCCCATGGCCAATCCACCCTAACCTGCACATCCCTGGACACGATGGGACAATTTCCCATGGCCACTCCACCCTAACCTGCACATCCCTGGACAATATGGGACAATTTCCCATGGCCACTCCACCCTAACCTGCACATCCCTGGACACTGTGGGACAATTTCCCATGGCCAATCCACCCTAACCAGCACATCCCTGGGCACTATGGGACAATTTCCCATGGCCAATCCACCCTAACCTGCACATCCCTGGACACGATGGGACAATTTCCCATGGCCACTCCACCCTAACCTGCACATCCCTGGACACTATGGAACAATTTCCCATGGCCAATCCACCCTAACCTGCACATCCCTGGACACGATGGGACAATTTCCCTGGGCCACTCCACCCTAACCTGCACATCCCTGGACAATATGGGTCAATTTCCCATGGCCACTCCACCCTAACCTGCACATCCCTGGACACTATGGGACAATTTCCCATGGCCAATCCACCCTAACCAGCACATCCCTGGACACTATGGGACAATTTCCCATGGCCACTCCACCCTAACCTGCACATCCCTGGACAATATGGGACAATTTCCCATGGCCAATCCACCCTAACCTGCACATCCCTGGACACTATGGGACAATTTCCCATGGCCAATCCACCCTAACCTGCACATCCCTGGGCACTATGGGACAATTTCCCATGGCCAATCCACCCTAACCTGCACATCCCTGGACACTATGGGACAATTTCCCATGGCCACTCCACCCTAACCTGCACATCCCTGGACAATATGGGACAATTTCCCATGGCCAATCCACCCTAACCTGCACATCCCTGGACACTATGGGACAATTTCCCATGGCCAATCCACCCTAACCTGCACATCCCTGGGCACTATGGGACAATTTCCCATGGCCAATCCACCCTAACCTGCACATCCCTGGACACTATGGGACAATTTCCCATGGCCACTCCACCTTAAGCTGCACATCCCTGGGCACTAAGGGACAATTTCCCATGGCCAATCCACCCTAACGTGCACATCCCTGGGACACTATGGGACAATTCCCCATGGCCAATCCACCCTAACCTGCACATCTTTGGAGTGTGGGAGGAAACCGGAGCACCCGGAGGAAACCCCCGCAGACATGGGGAGATCGTGCAAACTCCACACAGACAGTCCCCCGGCGGTGGGATCGAACCGGGGTCCCTGGCGCTGTGGGGGTAGCAGTGCTAACCACTGAGCCACATTGCTGCCCCGATTTGTGTAACGGACTGGGCTGTACACACCCTCTCAGGGAGCAGAGTCCCTGAATATGTTTAAGGCAGAGGGGGTTAGATTCATGCTAAACCCAGTGCTGAAAGGTTATCAGGGAGTGGGCTAGCAGGAACGTGGAGCAAACAGATCAGCCGTGAGCTGCCTCCCTGATGACGGGCTGAGTGACCACCTCCTGCCATGTCCCCATGGAAACGGCCAAAGGCAGTGACCACGAGCTCGGAGTGACCGTGATTTGTAGCAGGGGCCAGTGGCTCCCAAAGACAACTTTGGTCCTTACCGCAGCCAGTGACATTTCTCCAATCCCCGGTCATCACTCCCCGTCTCTGACACTCTGCTGCGTACGATCCAATCGCCTGACACAGCAGCTCCCCGCTCACTCCCACGGCGCACAGATCAAAGATGCAGTTTTCCTGGGCAGTCATCGGGCTCAGCACCGAATGGCACTGGTGGAATGGCCCACTGACGTTGCTCAGAACACCGCAGTAACTTTCGGAGCTCAAGAGACGGCGGTCAGAGTCACTGCACACAATCACCGAGCCCGGATCGTCCGAGCACACCGCCTCGGGATCGGAGATTTTCCAGCTGTTCCCGAACACTGCTGCTGTAGACAGCGCCGTGCCGTTGGGAGACACAAAATCGTCTGCCGGCTCTCCGTTGAAGTTTCCACACAGTCCGCACAGTGAGCCCGAATACAGGCTGGGAACCATCACCACCACATAATGGCTCCAGTCGTAGGACACTCGGAGCCCAAACTCCGTCTCCAGCACCGCCGCTGATCCGCTATGGAAAAGATCGACTTTCCCGGATTCTAAACGCACTGGCAAATTGACACTCTCTCCGTTTACCTGGCGACAGAGAAACACAAGCTGGACTTGTGACAGATATAGGGGGGACACAGCAACAAATCACTGTCCCCTCCCCCCAATATCCCTCCCTCAGGAACAGGAGAAATGGCTCTCGGATTCCTCCGGAACTCTGCCCTTCCTGGAACACCTCCACCGGGGACCCATTTCTCCAAACCGCATTGACACCCTCCCGATACATCAGGGAAAACCAGGACCGCTCTTTCATCAAAACCTTCACTGTCGCTGTCAGGAATGTGCCTCAATGTGTGCTTTCTTTTCATTCATTCACTGGATGTGGGGGGTCACTGGCTGGGCCCAGCATTTATTGCCCCGTCCTTAGTTGCCCCCCTTGAGAAGGTGGGGGTGAGCTGCCTTCTTGACCCGCTGCAGTCCATGTGCTGTAGGGTAGACCCACAATGCCCCTGAGGGAGGGAATCCCAGGGTTCTGACCCTGGAAGGCATAGCTGATATATTTCCAAGTGGGACGGTGAGGGACTTGGAGGGGAACTCGCAGGGGGTAGTGTTCCCATGTACCTGCTGCCCCTTGTCCTTCTCGATGGAAGAGGCCATGGGTTTGGAAGATGCTGTCTGAGGGTCTTTGGTGAGTTTCTGCAGTGCATCTTGTAGCTAGTACACACTGCTGTTACTGAGGGTCGGTGCGGGGAGGGAGGGGATGGTACACACTGCTGTTATTGAGGGTCGGTGGGGGGAGGGAGGGGATGGTACACACTGCTGTTACTGAGGGTCGGTGGGGGGAGGGAGGGGATGGTACACACTGCTGTTACTGAGGGTCGGTGGGGGGAGGGAGGGGATGGTACACACTGCTGTTACTGAGGGTCGGTGGTGGGGGAGGGGATGGTACACACTGCTGTTACTGAGCGTCGGTGGGGGGAGGGAGGGGATGGTACACACTGCTGTTACTGAGGGTCGGTGGGGGGAGGGAGGGGATGGTACACACTGCTGTTACTGAGGGTCGGTGGGGGAGGGATGGGATGGGACACACTGCTGTTACTGAGCATCGGTGGGGGAGGGAGGGGATGGTACACACTGCTGTTACTGAGCGTCGGTGGGGGGGAGGGGAGGTTTGTGGATCTGGCGATAATCCAGCGAGGGCTGCTTTGTCCTTCTTGAGTGAAGTTTGAGCTGCCACCATTCAGTGCAAGTGTGGAGTATTCCCTCACCCTCCTGCCTTGTGCCTTGTCGACAGTGGGACAGGTTTTGGCGGGGTTCGCAGGGGAGTTACTCGGTGCAGGATTCCCATCCTCTGACATGCTCTTGTAGCCACTGACTTTATTTGGCTTGGTTAGGGTGAATTGGCCGTGGGAAATTATCCCGTAGTGTCCAGGGTAATGCTGGTTAGGGTGTATTGGCCGTGGGAAATTATCCCGTAGTGTCCAGGGACATGCAGGTTAGGGTGAATTGGCTCTCGGAAATTGTCCCGTAGTGTCCAGGGACATGCAGGTTAGGGTGAATTGGCTATCGGAAATTGTCCCGCAGTGTCCAGGGACATGCAGGTTAGGGTGAATTGACTGTGGGAAATTATCCCGTAGTGTCCAGGGACATGCAGGTTAGGGTGAATTGGCCGTGGGAAATTATCCCGTAGTGTCCAGGGACATGCAGGTTAGGGTGAATTGACTGTGGGAAATTATCCCGTAGTGTCCAGGGACATGCAGGTTAGAGTGAATTGACCGTGGGAAATTGTCCCGTAGTGCCCAGGGACATGCAGGTTAGGGTGAATTGGCCATGGGAAATTGTCCCTAGTGCTCAGGGACATGCAGGTTAGGGTGGATTGGCCGTGGGAAATTGTCCCGTAGTGTCCAGAGATTTGAGGCCAGGTGTTTTAGCTATGAGAGATGCAGGTTATTGGGATTGTGTTGTGGCACAATGGATCAGGGTGGGATGCCTTTCCCAGGGTCAGTGCGCACTCAATGGGCAGAACGGCCTCTTTCTGTTTGTGGGGATTCTAACACTCCCTTTCGCAGATTAATGAATGAGCCAGAGGGTCATTGAGAGTCAATACAGGAAGGAGGGTTACAAACCCCACGGTCAGTATGGGGGTACATTTTGGTTAAGGGGGAGTCTGGAGAGCACACCTCGGGGAGACTGAAATTGGGAATGTGATTCCCTGGCATTCAGGATCCACACAATCCCTCTGATACCCACGATGGGCCGAACATCCTCTCTCTGTGCTGTCAGCGTCAATTCCTCTCATTGTCCTTGTGTTTACCTGCACGCTGCCCGTTTGACTCCTCGACACCTGGATCCGATGGCCATACACCTGAACTTCAACCAGACGTGTCCAGGTCACAGCCTGGGATCCGCGATGATCGTTCTCCACATCAACACTGAATGCGGTCAGGTTCCCGGCCTCTCCACACGACTTACTGAAGGTGTATTTACAAGAGCCTTGGAAATCAAACCTCTTGCCGTCAAAACTGGTGTAATGGGGGTCACCGGAGGCGAAGCAGGTGCCACGTGCTCTGGGGTAGCAGCCCCGTACCCCGTTCACCAGGCGGCAATCTTCATGGTGCCCACAGCTGAAAGCGGAACAGCTGATGCCAACACTGGCGTTGAGGCAGCTACATTTCTGACTGCAGCTCTCAGTCAGGATGACACTCTCACCTTTGCTGTAGTAACGACCTTGGAAGGAGCAGCCACACTCAGCGGAGGTCACACACACACCTCCGCTCAGGAAGTAACCCGGGTCACACTTGCAGCCCTCCACGCACGGCTCGTTGCAAAACAACAGCGCGTTAGGATCAGTGCAAGTGGCTGGGCAGGCGCTAGTGCAGGTCTGGTAGTGACTGTGTGGTGGACACTGCATCTCTGAAACACAGATATGCGGAATGTTCTGATCAAATAATGTGAGCAACTGACCAATCGGGCGTTTATGTTCTGTGAAATCACCGCGGTGCCTTGTTTAACGCGACCCAGTGATGTTCCCTGTCATTTGACTTTTGGAATAAAAGTTCACCTGTCACTGCCTCTTCGCTTGGAACAAACCTGTTCCTTTGAGATTTTGACCAGTGTGTGGTTCCACAAATGGCTTCCTCTTCAGAGAACGGTAATCGATGTTTTTACAGCTCAGGCATTCTGTACTGGGGAGGCACTGTGGTCAGTGGTCAGCATTTCGCCTCACAGAGCCAGGGACCAACCAGGAGAATTTGTACATTCTCCCCGTGTCTGCAAGGACTTGCTCCGGATGCTCCAGTTTCCTCCCATTGTGCAAAGATGTGCAGGTTAGGGTGGATTGGCCAGGGGAAATTGTCCCATAGTGCCCAGGGATGTGTAGGTTAGGGTGGATTGGCCATGCTAAATTGTCCCATAGTGCCCAGGGATGTGGAGGTTAGGGTGGATTGGCCATGCTAAATTGTCCCATAGTGCCCAGGGATGTGCAGGTTAGGGTGGATTGGCCATGGGAAATTGTCCCATAGTGCCCAGGGATGTGCAGGTTAGAGTGGATTGGCTGTGGGAAATTGTCCCATAATATCCCAGGGATGTGTGCGTTAGGGTGGATTGGCCATGGGAAATTGTCCCATAGTGCCCAGGGATGTGCAGGTTAGGGTGGGTTGGCCATGGGAAATTGTCCTATAGTGTCCAGGGATGTGCAGGTTAGGGTGGATTGGCCATGGGAAATTGTCCCATAGTGTCCAGGGATGTGCAGGTTAGGGTGGATGGCCATGGGAAATTGTCCCATAGTGCCCAGGGATGTGCAGGTTAGGGTGGATTGGCCGTGGGAAATTGACCCATAGTGTCCAGGGATGTGCAGGTTAGGGTGGATTGGCCATGGGAAATTGTCCCATAGTGTCCAGGGATGTGCAGGTTAGGGTGGATTGGCCATGGGAAATTGTCCCATAGTGCCCAGGGATGTGCAGGTTAAGGTGTATTGGCCATGGGAAATTGACCCATAGTGTCCAGGGATGTGCAGGTTAGGGTGGATTGGCCATGGGAAATTGTCCTATAGTGCCCAGGGATGTGCAGGTTAGGGTGGGTCATTCTTGGGAAATGTTGGGATAAGGTTGGACAGTGGGGTTGGGTGCATGCCCTTGGGAGGGTCAGTGTGGACTCGATGGGCTGAATGACCTGCTTCTTCACTGTGGGGACTCTATGATTGTATGAACGTTTAGCCTTTAAACCTTGTGAAGTTGGATTGACATACAGTGGGGACTCACCACACAGTCCTGGCCCCCTCCATTCGAACGCGGACACTCCTTGAAGGCGGCACCTTGTTGCATAGGTGCTGATCGCTTGGCACAGGATTGGCATAGCACCTCCCGAAACACAGAGATCTAAGACACAGCTCTGGATGAAATCCCGTGCTGGCAGTGCAGTGTGGCAGATATTGAATGCACTGTCCACCCTGTCAATGAGGCCACAGTAACTCTGTCCACTGTAGAGCCTGGATTGCTCTGGGGTACAGAGCTCACACTGCTGGCTGCACTGGTCCTCACACATCTCATCACCATCATCAACTCTCCAACCTCTTCCAAACTCCACCTCCGAGCTGACAACTGTCCCATTGGGCAATTGGAACTCATCGGCCGGCTCAGCGTTCATGTTCCCACAGAGTCCGCAGGTCGCGCTATGGAAACTGGCCGGAAGGGAGATGGTGGCATGGCTGGAACCATCAAATTGTACTTTGAGACCGAACTCCGTGCTCACCATGACCATAAATCCACTCATGGAAACACGGATCTGACCCCCTCCGATAACAAGCGGGACCGAGACTCGAGTCCCATTCAACTGTGAACGGAAGCAATCGCAGAATTATTCACAAACTAATCCCATTGTCCCCGCTCTCTCCCCATAGCCCTGTAGCGAACCCCAAACTAATCCCACTGCCCCGCTCTCTCCTCATAACCTTGTATTGATCTCCAAACTAATCCCACTGTCCCGCTCTCTCCCCATAGCCCTGTAGCGATCCCCAAACTAATCCGACTGTCCCGCTCTCTCCCTATAGCCCTGCATCGATCCCCAAACTAATCCCACTACCCCTGCTCTCTCCCCATAGCCCTGTATCAATTCCCCAAGCTAATCCCACTGCCCCGCTCTCCCCATAGCTCTGTATCAATCCCCAAACTAATCCCACTGCCCAGCCCTCTCCGCATAGTCTTGTATCATTCCCCAAATTAATCCCAATGCACTGCGCTCTGTCCCCATAGTCCTGTATCAATCCCCAAACTAATCCCACTGCCCACATTCTCCCCTCACAGCTCTGTACTAATCCCAAACTAATCCCACTGTCCCCGTGCTCTCCCCATAGCCCTGTATCAATCCCCAAACTAATCCCACTGTCCCGCTCTCTCTCCATAGCCCTGTATCAATTCCCAAACTAATCTCCCCTGCCCCGGGCGCACTCCCCATAGCTCTATAACAAGCTCAAAACTAATTTCATGAACCCCATTCTCCCATAGCTCTGTATCAATCCCCAAACTAATCCCACTGCCCCGCGCGCTCTCCCCATAGCCCTGTATCAATCCCCAAACTAATCCCACTGCCCCGCGCGCTCTCCCCATTGCCCTGTATCAATCCCCAAACTAATCCCACTGCCCCGCGCGCTCTCCCCATTGCCCTGTATCAATCCCCAAACTAATCCCACTGCCCCGCGCGCTCTCCCCATTGCCCTGTATCAATCCCCAAACTAATCCCACTGCCCCACGCTCTCCCCATACCTCTGTATCAACCCGCAAACTAATCCCACTGCCCAGCCCTCTCCCCATAGTCTTGTATCATTCCCCAAACTAATCCCACTGCACTGCGCTCTCTCCCCATTGCCCTGTATCAATCCCCAAACTAATCCCACTGCCGCACGCTCTCCCCATAGCTCTGTATCAATCCCTAAACTAATCCCACTGCCCTGCTCTCTCCGCATAGCCCTGTATCAATCCCCAAACTAATCCCACTGCCCCGCGCTCTCTCTCCATGGACCTGTAACAATTCCCCAAGCTAATCTCACTGCCCCGCTCTCCCCATAGCTCAGTATCAATCCACAAACTAAACCCATTGCCTTGCGCTCTCTCCCCATAGCCCTGTATTGCTCCCAAACTAATCCCACTGACCCCTGCTCCCTCCCACATAGCCCTGTATCAATCCCAAACTAATCCCACTGACCCCTGCTCCCTCCCACATAGCCCTGTATTGATCCCAAACTAATCCCACTGCTCCGCACTCTCTCCCCATAACCCTGTATCAATCCCCAAACTAATTCCACTGCCCCCCCGCTCTCTCCCTCATAGCTCTGTATTGTTCCCAAACTAATCCCACTGTCCCCGTGCTCTCCCCATAGACCTGTATCAATTCACAAACTAATCCCACTGCCCCGCTCTCTCCCCATAGCCCTGTATTGATCCCAAACTAATCCCACCGCCCCACGCTCTCCCCATAGCTCTGTATCAATCCCCAAACTAATCCCACTGTCCCTGCGCTCTCTCCCGCATAGCCCTGTATCAATCCCCAAACTAATCCCACTGCCCCTGCTCTCTCCCCTTAACCTTGTATCGATCCCCAGTCTAATCCCACTGCCCCGCTCTCTCCCCGCATAGCCCTGTATCAATCCCCAAACTAATCCCACTGCCCCTGCTCTCTCCCTCATAGCTCTGTATTGTTCCAACACTAATTCCACTGTCCCAAGCTCTCCCCATAGCCCTGTATCATTCCCCAAACTAATCCCACTGGGCCTGCTCTCTCCCCATAGCCCTGTATCAATCCCCAAACTAATCCCACTGCCCCACATTCTCCCCTCATAGCTCTGTATCAATCCCCAAACTAATCCCACTGCCCCACATTCTCCCCTCATAGCTCTGTATCAATCCCAAACCAATCCCACTGCCCCACTCTCTCCCCATAGTCCAGTATCAATCCCCAAACTAATCCCACTGCTCCTGTCTCTCTCCATAACTCTGTATCAATCCCAAACCAATCCCACTGCCCCACTCTCTCCCCATAGTCCAGTATCAATCCCCAAACTAATCCCACTGCTCCTGTCTCTCTCCATAGTCCAGTATCAATCCCCAAACTAATCCCACTGCTCCTGTCTCTCTCCATAGCCCTGTATCAATTCCCAAACTAATCCCACTGCCCCGCTCTCCCCATAGCTCTGTATCATTCCCCAAACTAAACCCATTGCCCTGCGCTCTCTCCCCATAGCCCTGTATTTCTCACAAACTAATCCCACTGCCCCACATTCTCCCCATAGCTCTGTATCAATCCCCAACCTAATCCCACTGTCCCCGCTCTCTCCCCTTAACCTTGTATCGATCCCCACTCTAATCCCACTGCCCCTCTCTCTCCCCGCATAGCCCTGTATCAATCCCCAAACTAATTCCACTGCCCCTGCTCTCTCCCTCATAGCTCTGTATTGTTCCAACACTAATTCCACTGTCCCAAGCTCTCCCCATAGCCCTGTATCATTCCCCAAACTAATCCCACTGGGCCTGCTCTCTCCCCATATCCCTGTATTTCTCCCAAACTAATCCCACTGTCCCCGCGCTCTCCCCATAGCCCTGTGTCAACCCCCAAACTAATCCCACTGCCCTGCTCTCTCCCCATAGCCCTGTATCAATTCCCAAACTAATACCACTGTCCCATGCTCACTCTCCATAGCTCTGTATCAATCCCCAAACTAATCCCACTGCCCCGCACGCTCTCCCCATAGCTCTGTATCAATCCCCAAACTAATCCCACTGCCCCGCACGCTCTCCCCATAGCCCTGTATCAATCCCCAAACTAATCCCACTGCCCCGCGCGCTCTCCCCTCATAGCTCTGTATTTCTCCCAAACTAATCCCACTGCCCCACTCTCTCCCCATAGCTCTGTATCAATCCCCAAACTAATCCCACTGTCCCTGGGTTCTCTCGCGCATAACCCTGTATTGATCCCAAACTAATCCCACTGTCCCTGCTCTCTTCCTCATAGCTCTGTATTGTTCCAAAACTAATCCCACTGCCGCACGCTCTCCCCATAGCTCTGTATCAATCCCTAAACTAATCCCACTGCCCCGCTCACTCCGCATAGCCCTGTATCAATCCCCAAACTAATCCCACTGCCCTGCTCTCTCCGCATAGCCCTGTATCAATCCCCAAACTAATCCCACTGTCCCTGCTCTCTCCGCAAAGCCCTGTATTAATCCCTAAACTAATCCCACTGCCCTGCTCTCTCCCCATAGCCCTGTGTCAATCCCCAAACTAATCCCACTGCCTTGGTCTCTCCCCATAGCCCTGTATCAATCCCCAAACTAATCCCACTAACCGACATTCTCTCCTTATAGCTCTGTATTGATCCCAAACTAATCTCACTGCACTGCGTTCATCCCTTGGCTCTGTATCTATCCCCAAACTAATCCCACTGCCCTGCTCTCTCCCCAAAGTCCAGTATCAATCCCAAAACTAATCCCCATAGCCCTGTATCAATCCCCAAACTAATCGCACTGTCCCCGCACTCTCCCGATAGCTCTGTATCCAACCCCAAACCAATCCCACTGTCCCCGCTCTCTCCCCATAGCCCTGTATCAATCCCCAAACTAATCCCACTGTTCCCGCTCTCTCCCCATAGCTCTGTATCCATCCCCAAACTAATCCCACTGGCCCAGCGCTCTCCCCATAGCCCTGTATCAATCCCCAAACTAATCCCACTGTCCCCGCTCTCTCCCCATAGCCCTGTATCAATCCCCAAACTAATCCCACTGTCCCCGCTCTCTCCCCATAGCCCTGTATCCATCCCCAAACTAATCCCACTGTCCCCGCTCCCTCCCTATAGCCCTGTATCAATCCCCAAACTAATCCCACTGCCCCACATTCTCCCCATAGCCCTGTATCAATCCCCAAACTAATCCCACTGTCCCCGCACTCTCCCCATAGCCCTGTATCAATCCCCAAACTAATCCCACTGCCCGACATTCTCTCCTTATAGCTCTGTATTGATCCCAAACTAATCTCACTGCACGGCGTTCATCCCACGGCTCTGTATCAATCCACAAACTAATCCCATGGTCCCTGCGCTCTCTCCACTTAGCCCTGTGTCAATCCCCAAACTAATCCCACTGTCCCCGCACTCTCCCCATAGCCCTGTATCAATCCCCAAACTAATCCCACTGTCCCCGCACTCTCCCCATAGCCCTGTATCAATCCCCAAACTAATCCCACTGCCCGACATTCTCTCCTTATAGCTCTGTATTGATCCCAAACTAATCTCACTGCACGGCGTTCATCCCACGGCTCTGTATCTATCCCCAAACTAATCCCATGGTCCCTGCGCTCTCTCCACTTAGCACTGTATCAATCCACAAACTAATCCCATGGTCCCTGCGCTCTCTCCCCATAGCCCTGTATCAATCCCCAAAACTAATCCCACTGCCCTGCTCTCTCCCCATAGCCCTGTATCCATCCCCAAACTAATCCCACTGTCCCCGCGCTCTCCCCATAGCCCTGTATCAATCCCCAAACTAATCCCACTGCCCTGCTCTCTCCCCATAGTCCAGTATCAATCCCAAAACTAATCCCACTGTCCCCGCGCTCTCCCCATAGCCCTGTATCAATCCTCAAACTAATCCCACTGTCCCCGCGCTCTCCCCATAGAACTGTATCAATCCCCAAACTAATCCCACTGCCCCTGCTCTCTCCCATTGCCCTGTATCAATCCCCAAACCAATCCCACTGTCCCCGTGCTCTCCCCATAGCCCTGTATCAATCCTCAAACTAATCCCACTGTCCCCGCTCTCTCCCCATAGAACTGTATCAATCCCCAAACTAATCCCACTGCCCCTGCTCTCTCCCATTGCCCTGTATCAATCCCCAAACCAATCCCACTGTCCCCGCGCTCTCCCCATAGCCCTGTATCAATCCCCAAACTAATCCCACTGCCCCTGCTCTCTCCCATTGCCCTGTATCAATCCCCAAACCAATCCCACTGTCCCCGCACTCTCCCCATAGCCCTGAATCAATCCCCAAACTAATCCCACTGCCCCGCACTCTCCCCATAGCCCTGTATCAATCCCTAAACTAATCCCACTGTCACCGCACTCTCCCCATAGCCCTGAATCAATCCCCAAACTAATCCCACTACCCCGCTCTCTCCCCATAGCCCTGTATCAATCCCTAAACTAATCCCACTGTCACCGCACTCTCCCCATAGCCCTGTATCAATCCCCAAACTAATCACACTGTTCCCCACTCTCTCCACTTCGCGCTGTATCAATCCCCAAACTAATCCCACTGCCCCACTCTCTCGCCATAACCCTGTATCAATCCCCAAACTAATCCCACTGTCCCCCGCTCTTTCCCCATAACCTTGTATCAATTCCCAAACTAATCCCACTGCCCCGCTTTCTCCCCATAGCCCTGTATCAATTCCCAAACTAATCCCACTGCCCCCCCGCTCTCTCCATAACTCTGTATCAATCCCCAAACTAATCCCACTGCCCCTGCTCTCTCCCCATAGTCCTGTATCAATCCCCAAAGTAATCCCACTGACCCCTGCTCTCTCCCCATAACCTTGTATCAATTCCCAAACTAATCCCACTGCCCCGCTTTCTCCCCATAGCCCTGTATCAATCCCCAAACTAATCCCACTGCCCCGCTCTCTCCATAACTCTATATCAATCCCCAAACTAATCCCACTGCCCCTGCTCTCTCCCCATAGTCCTGTATAAATCCCCAAACTAATCCCACTGTCCCCGTGCTCTCCCCACAGCCCTGTATCAATCCCCAAACTAATCCCACTGTCCCCGTGCTCTCCCCACAGCCCTGTATCAATCCCCAAACTAATCCCACTGTCCCCGTGCTCTCCCCATAGCCCTGTATAAATCCCCAAACTAATCCTACTGTCCCCGTGCTCTCCCCATAGCCCTGTATCAATCCCCAAACTAATCCCACTGTCTCCGTGCTCTCCCCATAGCCCTGTATCAATCCCCAAACTAATCCCCATGTCCCCGTGCTCTCCCCATAGCCTTGTATGAATCCCCAAACTAATCCCACTGTCCCCGCTCTCTCCCCATAGTCCAGTATCAATCCCAAAACTAATCCCACTGTCCCCGCGCTCTCCCCATAGCCCTGTATCAATCCCCAAACTAATCCCACTGTCCCCGCTCTCTCCCCATAGCCCTGTATCAATCCCCAAACTAATCCCACTGTCCCCGCTCTCTCCCCATAGCCCTGTATCCATCCCCAAACTAATCCCACTGTCCCCGCTCCCTCCCTATAGCCCTGTATCAATCCCCAAACTAATCCCACTGCCCCACATTCTCCCCATAGCCCTGTATCAATCCCCAAACTAATCCCACTGTCCCCGCGCTCTCCCCATTGCCCTGTATCAATCCCCAAACTAATCCCACTGCCCGACATTCTCTCCTTATAGCTCTGTATTGATCCCAAACTAATCTCACTGCACTGCGTTCATCCCATGGCTCTGTATCTATCCCCAAACTAATCCCACTGCCCTGCTCTCTCCCCATAGTCCAGTATCAATCGCAAAACTAATCCCACTGTCCCCGCGCTCTCCCCATAGCCCTGAATCAATCCCCAAACTAATCCCACTGCCCCGCTCTCTCCCCATAGCCCTGTATCAATCCCCAAACTAATCCCACTGCCCCGCTCTCTCCATAACTCTGTATCAATCCCCAAACTAATCCCACTGCCCCTGCTCTCTCCCCATAGTCCTGTATAAATCCCCAAACTAATCCCACTGTCCCCGTGCTCTCCCCATAGCCCTGCATCAATCCCCAAAGTAATCCCACTGTCCCCGTGCTCTCCCCACAGCCCTGTATCAATCCCCAAACTAATCCCACTGTCCCCGTGCTCTCCCCACAGCCCTGTATCAATCCCCAAACTAATCCCACTGTCCCCGTGCTCTCCCCATAGCCCTGTATAAATCCCCAAACTAATCCTACTGTCCCCGTGCTCACCCCATAGCCCTGTATCAATCCCCAAACTAATCCCACTGTCTCCGTGCTCTCCCCATAGCCCTGTATCAATCCCCAAACTAATCCCCATGTCCCCGTGCTCTCCCCACAGCCCTGTATCAATCCCCAAACTAATCCCACTGCCCTGCTCACTCCGCATAGCCCTGTATCAATCCCCAAACTAATCCCACGGTCCCTGCGCTCTCTCCACTTAGCACTGTATCAATCCCCAAACTAATCCCACTGTCCCTGCTCTCTCCGCAAAGCCCTGTATTAATCCCTAAACTAATCCCACTGCCCTGCTCTCTCCGCATAGCCCTGTATCAATCCCCAAACTAATCCCACTGCCTTGGTCTCTCCCCATAGCCCTGTATCAATCCCCAAACTAATCCCACTAACCGACATTCTCTCCTTATAGCTCTGTATTGATCCCAAACTAATCTCACTGCACTGCGTTCATCCCTTGGCTCTGTATCTATCCCCAAACTAATCCCACTGCCCTGCTCTCTCCCCATAGTCCAGTATCAATCCCAAAACTAATCCCACTGTCCCCGCGCTCTCCCCATAGCCCTGTATCAATCCCCAAACTAATCGCACTGTCCCCGCTCTCTCCCCATAGCTCTGTATCCATCCCCAAACTAATCCCACTGGCCCAGCGCTCTCCCCATAGCCCTGTATCAATCCCCAAACTAATCCCACTGTCCCCGCTCTCTCCCCATAGTCCAGTATCAATCCCAAAACTAATCCCACTGTCCCCGCGCTCTCCCCATAGCCCTGTATGAATCCCCAAACTAATCCCACTGTTCCCGCTCTCTCCCCATAGCTCTGTATCCATCCCCAAACTAATCCCACTGGCCCAGCGCTCTCCCCATAGCCCTGTATCAATCCCCAAACTAATCCCACTGTCCCCGCTCTCTCCCCATAGCCCTGTATCAATCCCCAAACTAATCCCACTGTCCCCGCTCTCTCCCCATAGCCCTGTATCCATCCCCAAACTAATCCCACTGTCCCCGCTCCCTCCCTATAGCCCTGTATCAATCCCCAAACTAATCCCACTGCCCCACATTCTCCCCATAGCCCTGTATCAATCCCCAAACTAATCCCACTGTCCCCGCGCTCTCCCCATTGCCCTGTATCAATCCCCAAACTAATCCCACTGCCCGACATTCTCTCCTTATAGCTCTGTATTGATCCCAAACTAATCTCACTGCACTGCGTTCATCCCATGGCTCTGTATCAATCCACAAACTAATCCGACGGTCCCTGCGCTCTCTCCACTTAGCACTGTATCAATCCCCAAACTAATCCCACTGCCCCGCTCACTCCCCATCGTCCAGTATCAATCGCAAAACTAATCCCACTGTCCCTGCGCTCTCCCCATAGCCCTGAATCAATCCCCAACCTAATCCCACTGCCCCGCTCTCTCCCCATAGCCCTGTATCAATCCCCAAACTAATCCCACTGTCCCCGCACTCCCCCCGTAGCCCTGTATCAATCCCCAAACTAATCCCACTGTCCCGCGCTCTCCCCATAGCCCTGTATCAATCCCCAAACTAATCCCACTATCCCCGCTCTCTCCCCATAGCCCTGTATCAATCCCCAAACTAATCCCACTGTCCCCGCACTCTCCCCATAGTCCTGTATCAATCCCCAAACTAATCCCACTGTCCCTGCTCTCTCCTCATATCCCTGTATCAATCCCCAAACTAATCCCACTGCCCCGCTCTCTCCCCATAGCCCTGTATCAATCCCCAAACTAATCCCACTGTCCCTGCTCTCTCCATAGCTCTGTATCAATCCCCAAACTAATCCCACTGCCCCTGCTCTCTCCCCATAGCCCTGTATCAATCCCCAAACCATTCACTCTGTCCCCCACTCTCTCCACTTCGCGCTGTATCAATCCCCAAACTAATCCCACTGCCCCACTCTCTCACCATAACCCTGTATCAATCCCCAAACTAATCCCACTGACCCCTGCTCTCTCCCCATAGCCCTGTATCAATCCCCAAAGTAATCCCACTGTCCACGTGCTCTCCCCATAGCCCTGTATCAATCCCCAAACTAATCCCACTGTCCCCGTGCTCTCCACATAGCCCTGTATCAATCCCCAAACTAATCCCACTGCCCCGCTCTCCCCATAGCCCTGTATCAATCCCCAAAGTAATCCCACTGACCCCTGCTCTCTCCCCATAGCCCTGTATCAATCCCCAAACTAATCCCACTGCCCCGCTCTCTCCATAACTCTGTATCAATCCCCAAACTAATCCCACTGCCCCTGCTCTCTACCCATAGCCCTGTATCAATCCCCAAACTAATCCCACTGACCCCCGCTGTCTCCCCATAGCCCTGTATCCATCCCCAAACTAATCCCACTGCCCCGCTCTCTCCACATAGCCCTGTATCAATCCCCAAACTAATCCCACTGCCCCACTCTCTCCCCGTAACCCTGTATCAATCCCCAAACTAATCCCACTGTCCCCCACTCTCTCCTCGTAGTCCTGTATCAATCCCCAAACTAATCACACTGTCCCCCACTCTCTCCCCATAGCCCTGTATCTATCCCCAAACTTATCCCACTGTCCGTGCGCTCTCCCAATAGCCCTGTATCAATCCCCAAATTAATCCCTCTGTCCCCCCGCTCTCCCCATAGCCCTGTATCAATCCCCAAACTAATCCCACTGTCCACGTGCTCTCCCCATAGCCCTGTATCAATCCCAAAACTAATCCCACTGCCCCCCCGCTCTACCCATAGCCTTGTATCAATCCCCAAACTAATCCCACTGTCCCCGCGCTCTCCCCATAGCCTTGTATCAATCCCCAAACAAATCCTACTGTCCCCGCGCTGTCCCCATAGCCCTGTATCAATCCCTAAACTAATCCCACTGTCCCCACACTCTCCCCATAGCCCTGTATCAATCCCCAAACTAATCCCACTGTCCCCGCACTCTCCCCATAGCCCTGTATCAATCCCCACACTAATCCCACTGCCCCCCCGCTCTCCCCATAGCCCTGTATCAATCCCCAAACTAATCCCACTGTCCCCGCACTCTCCCCATAGCCCTGTATCAATCCCCAAACTAATCCCACTGTCCCCGCACTCTCCCCATAGCCCTGTATCAATCCCCAAACTAATCCCACTGTCCCCGCACTCTCCCCATAGCCCTGTATCAATCCCCAAACTAATCCCACTGTCCCTGCACTCTCCCCATAGCCCTGTATCAATCCCCACACTAATCCCACTGCCCCCCCGCTCTCCCCATAGCCCTGTATCAATCCCCACACTAATCCCACTGCCCCCCCGCTCTCCCCATAGCCCTGTATCAATCCCCAAACTAATCCCACTGCCCCGCTATTATCATTGTCCTTTGTTCAAATTCCTATCAATGAATGATATGCTGCTCAGAAGTTTGTGGTATAGTTTTAAATCTGGATCTTTACATCAGAAATGCAAGTTGCACTGAAAAGCCAGGCCGAATGTGCCACCCAGTGATCCCAGCTTCCTCATGGTCCCTGTACTTACCAGGATGTGATGGGTCGTTCCTTTGATCAAGGTGATCTCCGTGTTGTAGATGAACAGACGGATTAGTCTGAGCCAGGACACCGCTGTGTTCCCACGGTTCTCGTTCTTTGCCTCCACTCTGAACGCAGGTAAACTTCTGTTCCTCTGACACACCTCAGACAGGACATAGGTGCAGGTGCCTTGAAAATGGAACAGCTGCCCATCGAAGGTTTGGTAATGGGGGTCCCCGAAGATGGTGCAGGTCTGAACGGAAGCTGGCTTGCAGACGTAAAAGGAGGGCGACGAGAGACAGACCTCGTATGGAGCACATGGTTTATGTTCACAGACCAGAGAGCTGTTGCTGTTACATTTACATTTTGTTTCACAACTCGAGTTCGTCCAGAAGCTATCGTCCTGCCGGATATATCTCCCTGGAAAAAGGATGTTGAATTGTCAGGGATAAGCAGTCACTCACCTAACCCCTTACCCCAGCTACCGATTTGAGAGATATTTGACATCTGCTCAGCAACGGGCAGGAATAAAATGGAGAATAATGTTAGAAAAGATTGCTTTAAAGGCAGTTTATATGATTGTGCACAAAAATACTGACTTAAATGCACAATTTAAGGTAAATGAGTAAGACTTAATTGTCATTTGTGATGATGCTGCTCCTTTAACAAGGAAATGTTACCCTTGTTTTTTTTTCAGGGGGTTGTAAATGCATAGATTTTGTTGCGTCCAGTTATTATGGGGGTTAGGGCCAATTTGATTACAGCTAATAGATACCGCCTCATGCAAGTTGCCAAGTTCCAAGTTTTTAAAGAAAGCATTTGAACGATGAAGGGGAGTGGGCAGTTCTCCCAGCTCAGCTTTGGTTTGGATTTCACAGTCTGGCTGTTCAGAGCTGCTGGGATTTCAAAAGAAAGTTTCACGGAAAAAGGTGTTCCATGCCTAATTGCTCTTCCATCTCTCTTTCTCTCTCTCTCTCCTGCAAGACCCTATATTAATTTCACCTTCTTTGCCAAAGGGGACTGTTGCAGGAATTTGGAACTGCATCATTAATTTGGGATAGTCTGACGAGTTTCGGAAAGGTTAAGTTATTTTGTATTCTATTTTCTTTTGTTTGTGTTTCGTTCGGTATTCTGTAAATAAATTCTGTTTTGTTTAAAATTGAGGGGTTTCGACCAGCTGCATCAGTCCACCTCACACCTGCTCAAAACAACCAGCAACGTTGGGGTCAGGGCTGCCTTTTTGAAATGTTTGGAGGGGATCTGACCTGATCCATAACATACTGACGTGGCTGCAAGCTGAATCTCCAAGGGCATTCTGAACTTGGGAAGATAGGTTAAAAGGGGAGGCATCTGGGGACTCTCCTGATAATGACTGACATCTGCACGTGAGTAAGGATCTCAACCAAAGGGCCAAGAGGTAGGACCGGTTTGGGCAGGGTTGTGAAGCAGGAGGGTGGAAGCAAACATTGATGGGAGTTGTTTATTGAATGACATATGGTAGTTTGAACAAGGTCTTGGGTCATAAACCATGGAAGCAGGCCCTTCGGCCAATCCAGTCCGTGCCGACCCTAACCCCCAAACTAACCCAGTCCCCCCCCCCCCTGCCTGCTCCTGGCCCATATCCCTCCAACCCTTTCCTGTCCACGTCCTTATCCAAATGTCTTTTAAATGTTGTAACTATCCCCACATCCACCACTTCCTCAGAAAGGTCATTCCACCCTCTAGGTAAAAAAAAAAAACTTTCTCTTATGTCTTTTTTAAATCTCTCTCCTCTCATGTTAAAAACTTGCTCCTGAGTCTTGAAATCCCCCCACCCTAGGGAAAAGACACCCGCCATTCACCCTATCTATACCCTCTCATTATTCCATAAACCTCTATAAGGTCGCCTCTCAACCTGCTATGTTCCAGGGAAAAAAAGTCCCAGCCTATTCAGCCTTTCTGTATAACTCAAACCCTCCTATTCCCCGCAACATCCTGATAAATCTCTTCTGAACCCTCTCCAGTTTAATAATATCCTTCCTATAACAGGGGGACCAGAACTGGACACGGTATTCCAGAAGGGGCCTCACCAACATCCTGTACAACCTCAACATAATGTCCCAGCTTTGACACAAGGATCTAAGCAATGGCGTGCTAAATGTGTGTAGTAATAATAGGGTACTACAATTAGGAGACAGACTGTCTAAAATTTGTCAACCAGCATGATTGACAATTGGGTTTAATCTTTTGTCCAGTAAGTACCATTGAAGATACAGCCTTCCAGCACACTGAACGTATCTGTTCTGAATACCCAACGTCCTGGTTCTTGCACGTTGCTTGTGGACTCAATGTTGACGATGTCTGGAGTTTGTGAGCCTGGAATGCTGAAGTAATGAGTAGATCCTCCACTGTTAAAACCGGCCTGTGAAAGGAACAGGAAATGGATCAGTAAATTATTCAAAAGGTTTATGCTGCAGCTTTATCGAGCTCGAGGTAGGCCATATTTGCATCCAGCTGTGGTCAGCACGCTCCCAGCACGATGTGGATGCTTTGGAAAGGGTTATAGAAAAGATTTACCAGCATGTTGCCTGGTATGGGGGATTTTAGCAATGAAGAAAATCTATGGGGTCATACAGCACAGAAACAGACCCTTCAGCCCCAACCAGTCCGTGCTGACCCTAGTCCCCAAACTGACCCAGCCCCCACCTGCCTGCTCCCGGTCCATCTCCTTCTAACCCTTTCCTGTCCATGTCCTTATCCAAATCCCTTTTAAATGTTGTAACTGTCCCCCCCCCCCCGCTTCCTCAGGAAGGTCAGTCCACACACGGACCACCCCCCTGGGGAAAACAGTTGCCCATCATGCCATTTTTAAATCTATCTCCTCTCTCCTTAAACATGTGCCCCCTCATCTTAAAATCCCCAATCCTAGAGAAACAAATAACTACCATCTACACCTCTCATTATTTTATAAACTTCTACGGTTAGATAGACTGTGTTTGTTTTCACTGGAACACAGGAGGGTTTGATGGGTGACCTGATAGGAGTTTATAAGATTGTGAATGGCGTGGATAGAGTGGGAAGTGTGAGGTTTTTTCCCCAGGGTGGAGGGGTCAGTTACCGGGGGTCACAGGTTCAAGGTGCAGGGAGGGGAGATGTTTAAAAGAGAAGTGTGAGGCAGGGTTTTCACACAGAGGGTGGTTAGTGCCCGGAACGCACTGCCACTGGAAGCAGAAGCAACAGTAGCATTTACAGGAATAGGAAGGGAATAGAGGGATACAGATCCTATAAGTAAAGGCAGTTTTAATATGGAAGGGCAAAATATGTCAGCGCAGGCTTCGAGGGCTGAAAGTCCTGTTGCTGTACTATTTGTTTTTTGAACTTGGTTACACTTAGATGGTTAGCCTAACTCTAACTACCAGTTAGAGTGTACCTTGTTGGATTGATTAAACTCTTAAAGATTTAGTTTTTTTCATTCTCGGGATTTGGGCTTCAATGGCTGGCCCAGTATTTATTTCCTATCATTAAGTGCTAAAGCGAGCTGATTGCTGATCACAAGTAGCTGATGGAAAAAAAACCTACCTGACTCTCATTGACCTTCTTTAAAAGGAGGTGATCTAGTGGTTTAAAGACCCAGGTCACCCTCTGGGCTTACCACCCAGAGACAGGAAACCTTGTTCAGCATTGCCTACTCCTGGTCTGGCCCACAGTCATGACATTCCGGTCGTACCTGGCCTCTGAAATTGTCTAGTCAAACATTTCAACGGATCAACCATCAGAAAGTCAAAAAAAAAGAATGACACAAAACTCTACAAGAGGCGCTGCAGACACTCACCAAAGACCCTCAGGCAGCGCCTTCCAAACCCACGGACACTTCCATCTAGAAGTACAAGGGGCAGCAGGTACATGGGAACACCCCCCCACCCCTCGCAAGTTCCCCTCCGAGCCCCTCACCATCCCGACTTGGAAATCTATCGGCCGTTCCTTCCTGGGTCAGAATCCTGGGATTCCCTCCCTCAGGGATGTTGTGGGTCTACCCTACAGCACATGGACTGCAGCGGCTCAAGGAGGCAGCTCACCCCCACCTTCTCAAGGGGGGGCAACTAAGGACGGGGGGGCAATAAACACTGGGCCCAGCCAGCGACCCCCCCCCCCCCCCCCCCCCCCCCCCACATCCTCTGAATGATTTATTTTTTAAATGTGTACACTGTTTTGATGGTGACTAACTGTAAATAATTTCTAAGTGACCTGTTCAGGGATGTCATCTACCCTTCCAAGATGGCGGCAGAGTAGGACCCTTCAGGGGGCACTCGCCTGCTCAGTCCATTTACTTTCTTCTTTTCTCTCGTTTTTTTTTATCTTTGTGCCTTGCTTTTTCCTTCTTTTCTCTCAACAATGTCCTGAATACTCCTGGCCTCAGTGTGGTGGACCCAGTTGGCGATCTCATGGCCCACAGGGGCATAATTTCAGCTTGGTGCCTGGCGTGACGGTATCTCTGCGGCCCAGCGTTTCATCACCTTGGCTCGACCTGGTGACCCCTTGGTGGCCTGGGTGTGGCATTCTCCTGGCCCGGCACGGTCTCAGTGCGGACGGCTGGCCGTGAGATGGCTCCTGGGCGGCTCCTTGGCTTCGAGAGCCTTATGATGAAGCATGGTGTTGTCTGGAGTCAAGGCCCAGTGTGGACCGGAGGCTAAGTGCTGCCGTGGACTCGATTGGAAAGACTGTTAGTTCTGTACAGTCTAATTTATTCCTATGATTTTTTAAATCTCTTTAAGTTTCTACTTCTTTTTACCCTATGAATTTGTATTGAAGAATATGTACCGAGGTACACTTATATCTAAGATTTTTCCATAAGTGGTGACTTGTAAACTTTTCAGTGCACTAATTTGAGTACATTCGACAATAAAGCTGATTCTAATTACAGTAAGAGAGCTACAGAGCTGTATAGCATGGAAACAGACCCTTTGATCCATGCCAACCAGATATCTGAAATTAATTTAATCCCATTTGCCAGCATTTGGCCCATATCCCTCTTAACCCTTCCTATTCATATACTCATCCCTCTCTTTTTTTCTCCTTCTTTAAAGTGCTGTTGTTTTGATCTTTTTTCCCCAAACTTCTAAAACATTGCATTGGCTTATCAAACAGTTGGGCGGCAGTTGGGTGGCTCAGTGGTTAGCACTGCTGCCTCACAGCACCAGGGACCCAGGTACGATTCCTGCCTCAGGCGACTGTCTGTGGAGTTTGCACGTTCTCCCCGTGTCAACGTGGGCGTGCTCCGGGGTCCTCGCACAATCCAATAGTGTGCAGGTCGGGCGAATCGGCCGCGCTCAATCGTCAATAGTGTCAGGTGCATTAATGTGGGGTAGGGGGGAATGGGTCTGGGTGGATTGCTCTTTGGAGGGTCAGTGTGGGCTCGTTGGGCCGAAGGGCCTGTTTCCATACTGTAGGGGAATCTAATCTAACTACTGCTCCAAACGTTTGAGAAAATCCACTTCAACACTCAAAAAAGGAGCAGCTCTTACAGCCACAACCTTCGCCTCTCCTCCAGTGAATCCATTTTGCAATGACACATCCATGGGACAGATGGAGCTTCAGCAGAGGTAAGCATGAGCCAGTTTGGAGAAGATTTGTCGATCAGGTTGAGGTTCTGAATGTAAGTTTGCTAGCCAAGTGGAAGGTTTGTTTTCAGAAGATAGGGACACTACCATTGGGCCTCTGACTGTATTGAGTACTGGTCGTGTGGTCGGTCCCTCAGTGGGATTCGAGCCCCATGATATGAGGCTGAACATTGAATGGGAAGGGGCTACACTGCCCCCATGCTTACCTGAGCTTCAGTTCCACCCAATCCAGTGTCAGCATTCCCACCACTCGCAGTACCCGTTGTCCATTCAATATTCCCGTAGTTTAATATAATGAAGGATTGTCGTTCATTTGTGATGAGTACGGCCTGGAAACTGTTCACCTGGAGTATTGGGAGACATGGAGGTCGGGACAGATTAAGCTCTTTAAACAAACCATTCTCCCATCACACAGTCGCTACCTCCCAACCCCTAACACAGCTCTGTGTCACCGTAGAGTTACACACAGACAATCGCCCCTCATTCCAAATGTGTGGGTGGATGCGGGAGTGTCAGTGCAGCCCTCAGTTTGAACTCTCTCTCTCTCTCACACACACCCCACCTCTCCTCAACCCCGCCTCTCTCTCATCCACCTCCCCGTCACTTTCTCTTTCTCTCTGTTATTTTGTCTCTCCCCGTCTCTCTCTCTGTCTTTCTCTCTCTCCGTCTGTCTCCCCTTTTTCCTCTCTCTCACTCTCTCTGACTCCCAGATGTCAGGAGAGAGATGAACTTCCTGGTGTTAGTCCTGCCTTGTTTGGCAAGACACAATATGTTGTGTCTGGGGATGGGTGTGAGTCTGGGGTGGATGTGAGTCTGGGGGTGGGTGTGTGTCTGGGGGTGGATGTGAGTCTGGGGTGGGTGTGTGTCTGGGGGTGGGTGTGTGTCTGGGGGTGGATGTGAGTCTGGGGGTGGGTGTGTGTCTGGGGGTGGGGGTGAGTCTGGGGGTGGATGTGAGTCTGGGGGTGTGTGTGTGTCTGGGGGTGGATGTGAGTCTGGGTGTGTGTGTGTGCCTCGGGGTGTGAGTCTGGGGGTGGGTGTGAGCCTGGGGGTGGGGGTGTGTCTGGAGGTGTGAGTCTGGGGTTGGGTGTGAGCCTGGGGGTGGGGATGTGTCTGGGGGTGTGCGTGTGTCCGGGGGTGGGTGTGAGCCTGTGGGTGGATGTGAGTCTGGGGGTGTGTGTGTGTCTGGGGGTGTGTGTGTGTCTGGGGGTGGGTGTGTGTCTGGGGGTGGATGTGAGTCTGGGGGTGGGTGTGTGTCTGGGGGTGGGGGTGGGAGTGAATCTGGGGCGGGTGTGAGTCTGAGGGTTGGTGTGTGTCTGGGGGTGGGTGAGTCTGGGGGTGTGTGTGAGTATGTGGGTGGGTGTGTGTCTGGGGTGTGTGTCTGTGGGTGGAGGTGTGTCTGGGGTGTGTGTGTGTCTCGGGGTGGGTGTGAGTCTGGGGGTGGGTGTGAGTCTGGGGATATGTGTGAGTCTGGGGGTACTTGTGAGTCTGGGGGTGGAGGTGGGTGTGAGTCTGGGGATGGGTGTGAGTCTGGGGGTGGGTGTGAGTCAGGGGGTCGGTGTGTGTCTGGGTGTGAGAGTCTGGGGGTGAGTGTGAGCCTGGGGGTGGTTGTGAGTCTGGGGGTGGGTGTGAGTCTGGAGATGGGGGTGAGTCTGAGGGTGGGTGTGAGTCTGGGGGCGTGTGTGTGTCTGGGGGTGGGTGTGAGTCTGGGGGTGTGTGTGTCTGGGGATGAGTGTGTGTCTGGGGTGGGTGTGTGTCTCGGGGTGGGTGAGTCTGGGGATGGGGATGTGTCTGGGTTGGGTGTGTGTCTCGGGGTGTGTGTGAGTCTGGGGGTGGGTGTGAGTCTGGGGGTACATGTGAGTCTGGGGGTGGGTGTGTGTCTGGGGGTGGGTGTGTGTCAGGGGGTTGGTGTGTGTCTGGGGGTGGGTGAGTCTGGGGGTGGGTGTGTGTCTGAGGATGTGTGTCTGGGGGTGGGTGTGAGTCTGGGGGTGGGTGTGAGCCTGGGGCTGGGTGTGTGTCTGTGGATGGGTGTGTGTCTGGGGGTGAGTGTGAGTCTGCGGGTGGGTGTGTGTCTGGGAATGGGTGTGAGTCTGGAGGTGGGTGTGTGTCTGCGGGTGGGGGTGTGTCTGGGGGTGGATGTGTGTCTGGGGGTGGGTGAGAATCTGGAGGTGGGTGTGTGTCTGGGGGTGGGTGGGTGTCTGGGGATGGGTGTGTGTCTGGGGGTGGGTGTGTGTCTGGGGATGGGTGTGAGTCTGGGCGTGGGTGTGTGTCTGGGGGTGGGTGTGTGTCTGGAGGTGGGTGTGTGTCTGGGGGTGGATGTGTGTCTGGGGGTGGGTGTGTGTCTGGGGGTGGGTGTGTGTCTGGGGGTGGGTGGGTGTCTGGGGATGGGTGTGAGTCTGGAGGTGGGTGTGTGTCTGGGGGTGGATGTGTGTCTGGGGGTGGGTGTGTGTCTGGGGGTGGGTGTGTGTCTGGGGATGGGTGTGAGTCTGGGCGTGGGTGTGTGTCTGGGGGTGGGTGTGAGTCTTAGGGAGGGTGTGAGTCTGGGGGTGGGTGTGAGTCTGGGGGTGAGTGTCAGTCTGGGGGTGTGTGTGTGTCTGTGGGTGTGAGTCTGGGGGTGGGTGTGAGCCTGGGGGTGGGGGTGTGTCTGGGTGTGTGTGTGTGTCTGCGGGTGGGTGTGAGCCTGTGGGTAGATGTGAGTCTGGGGGTGGGTGTGTGTCTGGGGGTGGGGGTGGGGGTGAATCTGGGGCAGGTGTGAGTCTGAGGGTTGGTGTGTGTCTGGGGGTGGGTGAGTCTGGGGGTGTGTGTGAGTATGTGGGTGGGTGTGAGTCTGGGGGTGGGTGTGAGTCTGGAGATGGGGGTGAGTCTGAGGGTGGGTGTGAGTCTGGGGGTGGGTGTGAGTCTGGGGGTGAGTGTCAGTCTGGGGGGGGTGTGTCTGTGGGTGTGAGTCTGGGGGTGGGTGTGAGCTTGGGGGTGGGGGTGTGTCTGGGGGGGTGTGTGTGTGTCTGCGGATGGGTGTGAGCCTGTGGGTGGATGTGAGTCTGGGGGTGGGTGTGTGTCTGGGGGTGGGGGTGGGGGTGAATCTGGGGCAGGTGTGAGTATGTGGGTGGGTGTGAGTCTGGGGGTGGGTGTGAGTCTGGAGATGGGGGTGAGTCTGAGGGTGGGTGTGAGTCTGGGGGTGTGTGTGTCTGGGGGTGGGTGTGAGCCTGGGGGTGTGTGTGTCTGGGGGTGGGGATGTGTCTGGGTTGGGTGTGTGTCTCGGGATGTGTGTGAGTCTGGGAGTGGGTGTGAGCCTGGGGGTACATGTGATTCTGGGGGTGGGTGTGTGTCTGGGGTTGGTCTGTGTCTGGGGGTGGGTGAGTCTGGGGGTGAGTGTGTCTCTGAGGGTGTGTGTCTGCGGGTGTGTGTGGGGGTGGGTGTGTGTCTGGGCATGGGTGTGAGTCTGAGGGGTGTGAGCCTAGGGGTGGGTGTGAGTCTGGAGGTGGGTGTGTGTCTGTGGATGGGTGTGTGTCTGGGGGTGGGTGTGTGTGTGGGGGTGGGTGTGTGTCTGGGCATGGGTGTGAGTCTGGGGGGTGTGAGCCTGGGGGTGGGTGTGAGTCTGGAGGTGGGTGTGTGTCTGTGGATGGGTGTGTGTCTGGGGGTGGGTGTGTGTGTGGGGGTGGGTGTGTGTCTGGGCATGGGTGTGAGTCTGGGGGGTGTGTGTCTGGGGTGGGTTTGTGTCTCGGGCCGGGTGTGAGTCTGGGGGTGGGTGTGTGTCTGGGGGTGGGTGTGTGTCTGGGGATGGGTGAGTATCTGGGGGTGAGTGTGAGTCTGGGGGTGGGTGTGTGTCTGAGGGTGGGGTGTGTGTCTGGGGTTGTGTGTCTGGGGGTTGATGTGAGTCTGGGGGTGGGTGTGAGTCTGGGGGTGGGGGTGTGTCTGGGGTTGTGTGTCTGGGGGTGGATGTGAGTCTGGGGGTTGGTGTGTCTCTGGGGTGGGTTTGCGTCTCGGGGTGGGTGTGTGTCTAGGGATGGATGTGAGTCTGGGGGTGGTTGTGAGTCTGGGGGTGGATGTGAGTCTGGGGATGGGAATGTGTCTGAGGGTGGGTGTGAGTGTGGGGGTGGGGGTGTGTCTGGGGGTGGGTGTGAGTCTGGGGGTGGGTGTGTGTCTGGGGGTGGGTGTGAGCCTGGGGGTGGGTGTGTGTCAGAGGGTGGGTGTGTGTCTGAGGGTGGGTGTGTGTCTGAGGGTGGGGATGTGTCTGGGGATGGGTGTGAACCTGGGGGTGGGTGTGAACCTGGGGGTGGGTGTGTGTCTGAGGGTGGGTGTGAGTCTGGGGTGGGTGTGTGTCTGGGGGTGGGTGTGAGCCTGGGGGTGGGTGTGTGTCTGAGGGTGGGTGTGTGTCTGGGGGTGGGGGTGTGTCTGAGGATGGGTGTGAGTCTGGGGGTGGGTGAGAATCTGGGGATGGGTGTGAGTCTGGGGGTGGGTGAGAATCTGGGGGGTTGTGAGTCTGGGGGGGGTGTCTGGGGGTGGGTGTGTATCTGGGGGTGGGGGTGAGTCTGGGGGAGGTGTGACTGGGGATGGGTGTGTGTCTGGGGGGTTGATGTGAGTCTGTGGGTGGGCGCATGTCTGGGGTGGGTGTGTGTCTGGGAGTGCGTGTCTGGGGTGTGTGTGTGTCTGGGGGTGGGTGTGAGCCTGGGGGTGGGTGTGAGCCTGGGGCTGGGTGTGTGTCTGTGGATGGGTGTGTGTCTGGGGGTGAGTGTGTGTCTGGGGGTGGGTGGGTGTCTGGGGATGGGTGTGAGTCTGGAGGTGGGTGTGTGTCTGGGGGTGGGGGTGTCTGGGGGTGAGTGTGTGTCTGGGGATGGGTGAGAGTCTGGAGGTGGGTGTGTGTCTGGGGGTGGATGTGTGTCTGGGGGTGGGTGTGTGTCTGGGGGTGGGTGTGAGTCTTAGGGAGGGTGTGAGTCTGGGGGTGGGTGTGATTCTGGGGGTGAGTGTGAGTCTGGGGGTGGGTGTGAGTCTGTGGGTGAGTGTCAGTCTGGGGGTGTGTGTGTGTCTGTGGGTGTGAGTCTGGGGGTGGGTGTGAGCCTGGGGGTGGGGGTGTGTCTGGGGGTGTGTGTGTGTCTGCGGGTGGGTGTGAGCCTGTGGGTGGATGTGAGTCTGGGGGTGGGTGTGTGTCTGGGGGTGGGGGTGGGGGTGAATCTGGGGCAGGTGTGAGTCTGAGGGTTGGTGTGTGTCTGGGGGTGGGTGAGTCTGGGGGTGTGTGTGAGTATGTGGGTGGGTGTTTGTCTGGGGGTGGGGGTGTGTCTGGGGGTGGGTGTGAATCTGAGGGGTGTGACTGTGGGTGGAGGTGTGTCTGGGGTGTGTGTGAGTCTCGGGGTGGGTGTGAGTCTGGGGGTGGGTGTGGGTCTGGGGATATGTGTGAGTCTGGGGGTACGTGTGAGTCTGGGGTTGGGGGTGGGTGTGAGTCTGGGGATGGGTGTGAGTCTGGGGGTGGGTGTGAGTCGGGGGGTGGGTGTGTGTCTGGGTGTGTGAGTGTGTCTGGGTGTTTGAGTCTGGGGGTGAGTGTGAACCTGGGGGTGGGTGTGAGTCTGGGGGTGGGTGTGAGTCTGGAGATGGGGGTGAGTCTGAGGGTGGGTGTGAGTCTGGGGGTGTGTGTGTCTGGGGGTGGGTGTGAGCCTGGGGGTGTGTGTGTCTGGGGATGAGTGTGTGTCTGGGGTGGGTGTGTGTCTCGGGGTGGGTGAGTCTGGGGGTGGGGATGTGTCTGGGTTGGGTGTGTGTCTCGGGGTGTGTGTGAGTCTGGGAGTGGGTGTGAGCCTGGGGGTACCTGTGATTCTGGGGGTGGGTGTGTGTCTGGGGTTGGTGTGTGTCTGGGGGTGAGTGTGTCTCTGAGGGTGTGTGTCTGGGGGTGGGTGTGAGCCTGGGGCTGGGTGTGTGCCTGGGGCTGGGTGTGTGTCTGTGGTTGGGTGTGTGTCTGGGGGTGTGTGTGTGTCTGCGGGTGGGTGTGTGTCTGGGGATGGGTGTGAGTCTGGAGGTGGGTGTGTGTCTGGGGGTGGGGGTGTGTCTGAGGGTGGATGTGTGTTTGGGGGTGGGTGAGAATCTGGAGGTGGGTGTGTGTCTGGGGGTGGGTGTGTGTCTGGGGGTGGGTGTGTGTCTGGGCATGGGTGTGAGTCTGGGGGGTGTGTGTCTGGGGATGGGTGTGTGTCTGGGGGTGGGTGAGAATCTGGGGGGTTGTGAGTCTGGGGGGGGTGTCTGGGGGTGGGTGTGTGTCTGGAGGTGGGGGTGAGTCTGGGGGAGGTGTGTCTGGGGATGGGTGTGTGTCTGGGGGGTTGATGTGAGTCTGTGGGTGGGCGCATGTCTGGGGTGGGTGTATGTCTGGGATTGCGTGCGTGTCTGGGGTGTGTGTGTGTCTGGGGGTGGGTGTGAGCCTGGGGGTGAGTGTGGTTCTGCGGGTGGGTGTGTGTCTGGGAGTGGGTGTGAGTCTGGAGGTGGGTGTGTGTCTGGGGGTGGGGGTGTGTCTGGGGGTGGGGGTGTGTCTGGGGGTGGGGGTGTGTCTGGGGGTGGGTGAGAATCTGGAGGTGGGTGTGTGTCTGGGGGTGGGTGGGTGTCTGGGGATGGGTGTGAGTCTGGGCGTGGGTGTGTGTCTGGTGGTGGGTGTGAGTCTGGGGGTGGGTGTGAGTCTTAGGGAGGGTGTGAGTCTGGGGGTGGGTGTGTGTCTGGGGGTGGGTGTGAGTCTGAGGGTGAGTGTGAGTCTGGGGGTGGGTGTCAGTCTGGGGGTGTGTGTGTGTCTGTGGGTGTGAGTCTGGGGGTGGGTGTGAGCCTGGGGGTGGGGGTGTGTCTGGGGGTGTGTGTGTGTCTGCGGGTGGGTGTGAGCCTGTGGGTGGATGTGAGTCTGGGGGTGGGTGTGTGTCTGGGGCTGGGGGTGAATCTGGGGCAGGTGTGAGTCTGAGGGTTGGTGTGTGTCTGGGGGTGGGTGAGTGTCTGGGGGTGTGTGTGAGTATGTGGGTGGGTGTTTGTCTGGGGGTGGGGGTGTGTCTGGGGGTGGGTGTGAGTCTGGGGGTGGGTGTGTGTCTGGGGATGGGTGTGAGTCTGGGGGTGGGGGTGTGTCTGGGGATGGGTTTGAGTCTGGGGGTGGGTGTGAGTCTGGGGGGTTGTGAGTCTGGGGGGGGTGTGTCTGGGGGTGGGTGTGTGTCTGGGGGTGGGGGTGAGTCTGGGGGAGGTGTGTCTGGGGATGGGTGTGTGTCTGGGGGGTTGATGTGAGTCTGTGGGTGGGCGCATGTCTGGGGTGTGTGTGTGTCTGGGGATGGGTGTGAGTCTGGGGGTGGGTGTCTGCGGATGGGTGTGTGTCTGGGCATGGGTGTGTGTCTGGGGATGAGTGTGTGTCTGGGGATGGGTGTGTGTCTGGGGATGGGTGTGTGTCTGGGGGGTGGGTGTGAGTCTGTGGGTGGGTGCGTGTCTGGGGTGGGTTTGTGTCTCGGAGCGGGTGCGTGTCTGGGGTTACGTGTGAGTCTGGGGGTACGTGTGAGTCTGGGGGTAGGGGTGGGGGTGAGTCTGGGGATGGATGTGAGTCTGGGGGTGGGTGTGAGCCTGGGGATGGGTATGTATCTGGGGGTGGGTGTGTGTCTGTGGGTGAATGTGAGTCTGGGGGTGGGGGTGGGTCTGGGGGTGGGTGTGTGTCTGGGGGTATGTGTGTTTGTGGCTGGGTGTCTGTCTGGGGGTGGGTGTGAGACTGGGGGTGGGTGTGAGTCTGGGGTGGGAGTGTTTCTGGGGGTGGGTGTGAGTCTGGGGGTGGGTGTGAGTCTGGGGGTGGGTGTGTGTCTGGGGGTGGGTGTGTGTCTGGGGGTGGGTGTGAGTCTGGGGGTGGGTGTGAGTCTGGGGGTGGGTGTGAGTCTGCGGGTGGGTGTGAGTCTGGGGCTGGGTGTGAGTCTAGGGGAGGGTGTGAGTCTGGGGGGGGTGTGTGTTTGGGGGTACGTGTGAGTCTGGGGGGGTTTGTGTGTTTGGGTGTGGGTGGGAGTCTGGGGGTGAGGGTGAGGGCTTACGCTGTGCTGTATGTTGGTTTGTAGAGGTGAGGTGGGTTCTAGTCCTATCCTGAGATCCAGATGCAGATCCAATCCCAATTGTTGGACTGGGAGCTGAAAATCTGAAAGTGTGTATAACCCCAGTGTCAGTGTGTGTGTGTGTGATTTTAACCCCAGTGTCAGAGTGTGTGAGTTTAACCCCAGTGTCAGTGTGTGTGTGTGATTTAAAGTCCAGTGTCAGTGTGTATGTGAGTTTAATCCCAGTGTCAGTGTGTGTGTGAGTTTAATCCCAATGTCAGTGTGTGTGTGTGAGTTTAATCCCAGTGTCAGTGTGTGTGTGTGTGAGTTTAATCCCAGTGTCAGTGTGTGTGTGTGAGTTTCATCCCAATGTCAGTGTGTGTGTGTGATTTTAATCCCAGTGTCAGTGTGTGTGTGCGTTTTTAACCCAAGATCCAGTGTGTGTGAGTATTGAATCCCAGTGTCAGTGTGTGTGTGTGATTTGAAGTCCAGTGTCAGTGTGTGTGTGTGTGATTTAAACACCAGTGTCAGTGTGTGTGTGCGTTTTTAACCCCAGTGTCAGTGCGTGTCAGATTTTAATCCCAGTGTCAGTGTGTGTATGTGATTTGAAGTCCAGTGTCAGTGTGTGTGTGTGTGATTTAAACACCAGTGTCAGTGTGTGTGTGCGTTTTTAACCCCAGTGTCAGTGCGTGTCAGATTTTAATCCCAGTGTCAGTGTGTGTGTGATTTTAATCCCAGTGTCAGTGCGTGTGAGATTTTATTCCCAGTGTCAGTGTGTGTGTGATTTTAATCCCAGTGTCAGTGTGTGTGTGATTTTAATCCCAGTGTCAGTGTGTGTGTGTGTTTTTAACCTCAGTGTCAGTGTGTATGTGGTTTGAATCCCAGTGTCAGTATGTATGTGATTTTACTCCCAGTGTCAGTATGTGTGTGATTTGAGTCCCAGTGTCTGTGTGTGTGAGATTAAATCCCAGTGTCAGTGTGTGTGTGTGTGTGATTCTAACGCCAGTGTCAGTGTGTGAGATTAAATCCCAGTGTCTGTGTGTGTGTGTGTGTGATTTTAACGCCAGTATCAGTGTGTGTGAGATTAAATCCCAGTGTCAGTGTGTGTGATTTTAATTCCACTGTCAGTGTGTGAGATTTTACTCCCAGCGCCAGTGTGTTTGTGATTTTAACCCCAGTGTCTGTGTGTGTGTGTGATTTTAACCCCAGTGTCAGCGTGGGTCTGACTTGAACCTCAGTGTCAGTGTGAGAGTTTAACCCCAGTGTCAGGGTGAGGTTTTTACCCGTGTCAGTTTGTGTGTGATTTTAACCCCAGTGTCTGTGTGTGTGTGTTTGTGAGATTTTAATCCCAGTGTCAGTACGTGTGTGATTTTTTCCTCAGTGTCAGTGCGTGTGTGTGATTATAACCCCAGTGTTTGCGTGTGTGTGTATGTGTGTGTGTGATTTGAACCCCAGTGTCAGTGTCAGTGTGTGTGTGATTTTAACCCAATGTCAGTGTGTGTGTGTTTGTGAGATTTTAACCCCAGTGTCAGTATGAGTGTGATTTTATCCCCAGTGTCAGTGCGTGTGTGCGTGTGTGTGATTTGAACCCCAGTGTCAGTGCGTGTGTGTGATTATAACCCCAGTGTCAGTGCGTGTGTGTGTGTGCGTGTGTGATTTGAACCCCAGTGTCAGTGTGTGTGAGATTTTAATCGCAGTGTCAATGTGTGTGCGATTTTAACCCCACAGTCAGTGTGTGTGTGATTTGAATACCAGTGTCAGTGTGTGTGTGTGATTTTAACCCCAGTGTCAGTGTGTGTGTGATTTTAACGCCAGTGTCACAGTGTGTGTGATTTTAACCCGAGTGTCAGAGTG
This sequence comes from Chiloscyllium plagiosum, assembly GCF_037043375.1. Taxonomy (NCBI): domain Eukaryota; kingdom Metazoa; phylum Chordata; class Chondrichthyes; order Orectolobiformes; family Hemiscylliidae; genus Chiloscyllium; species Chiloscyllium plagiosum. The sequence continues at coordinate 18,971,317 of NW_028270176.1, forward strand.
TGTGTGATTTTAACCCCAGTGTCAGTGCGTGTGTGTGATTTTAATGCCAGTGTCAGTGTATGTGTGATTTGAATCCCAGTGTCAGTGTGTGTGTGATTTTAACCCCAGTGTCAGTTTGTGTGTGAGATTTTAATGCCAGTGTCACTGTGTGTGTGATTTTAACCCGAGTGTCAGAGTGTGTGTGATTTTAACCCCAGTGTCAGTGTGTTTGTGTGATTTTAATGCCAGTGTCAGTGTGTGTGTGATTTGAATCCCAGTGTCAGTGTGTGTATGTGATTTGAATCCCATTATCAGTGTGTGTGTGATTTTAACCCCAGTGTCAGAGTTTGTGAGATTTTACTCCCAGTGTCAGTGTGTGTGTGATTTTAACCCCAGTGTCTGTGTGTGTGTAGTGTGTTTTTAACCCCAGTGTCAGTTTGTGTGTGTGTGATTTTAACCACAGTGTCTGTGTGTGTGAGATTTGTATCCCAGTGTCAGAGTGTGTGTGATTTTACTCCCAGTGTCAGTGTGTGTGTATGTGTGATTTTAACCCCAGTGTCAGTGTGTGTATGTGATTTGAACCCCAGTGTCACTATGTGTGTTTATGTGTGTTTTTAACCCCAGTGTCAGTGTGTGTGTGATTTGAACCCCAGTGTTAGTTTGTGTGTGTGTGTTTTTAACCCCAGTGACAGTGTGTGTGAGATTTTAATCCCAGTGTCAGTATGTGTCTGATTTGAATCCCAGTGTAAGAGTGTGTGAGATTTTACTCCCAGCGTCAGTGTGTGTTTGATTTTAACCCCTGTGTCAGTGTGTGTGAGATTTTAACCCCAGTGTCAGTGTGTGTGTGTGTGTGATTTTAATGCCAGTGTCAGTGTGTGTGTGATTTGAATCCCATTTCAGTGTGTGTGTGATTTTAACCCCAGTGTCAGTGTGTGTGTGATTTTACTCCCAGTGTCAGTGTGTCTGTGTGTGTGATTTTAACCTCAGTGACAGAGTGTGTGTGTGTTTTAACCCCAGTGCCTGTGTGCGTGAGATTTTAATCGCAGTGTCAATGTGTGTGTGATTTTAACCCCACTGTCAGTGTGTGTGTGACTTTAACCCCTGTGTATGTGTGTGTGTGCGCGCGCGTATGTGTGTGTGAGATTAGCCCCAGCGTCAGTGTGTGTGTGATTTTAACCCCAGTGTCAGTGTGTGTGTGTGTGTGTGTGTGTGTGATTTTAACCCCAGTGTCTGTGTGTGTGAGATTTGAACCCCAGTGTCAGTGTGTGTGTGTGTGTCATTTTAACCCTAGTGTCTGTGTGTGTGTGTGACTTTAACCCCAGAGTCAGTGTGTGTGTGTGTGTGTGTGTGTCATTTTAACCCTAGTGTGTGTGTGTGTGTGATTTTAACCCGTGTCAGTGTGTGTGTCATTTTAACCCTAGCGTCTGTGTGTGTGTGTGTGACTTTAACCCCAGTGACAGCGTTTGTGTCATTTTAACCCCAGTGTTAGTGTGTGTGTGTGTGTGATTTTAACCCCAGTGTCAGTGTGTGTGTTTTTAATCCCAGTGTCAGTGTATGTGTGATTTTAACCACAGTGCGTGTGTGTGAGATTTTACCCCAGTGTCAGAGTGTGTGAGATTTTAACCCCAGTGTCTGTGTATGTGTGATTTTACCCCAGTGTCAGAGTGTGTGTGATTTTAACCACAGTGCGTGTGTGTGAGATTTTACCCCAGTGTCAGAGTGTGTGTGATTTTAACCCCAGTGTCAGAGTGTGTGTGATTTTAACCCCAGTGTCAGTGTCTGTGTGTGTTTTAAGCCCAGTCTCAGTGTGTGTGAGATTTTAATACAAGTATCAGTGTGTGTGATTTTAACCCCAGAGTCAGTTTGTGTGTGTGTGATTTTGATACCAGTGTCAGTGTGTGTGAGATTAATCCCAGCGTCAGTGTGTGTGATTTTAATTCCACTGTCAGTGTGTGAGATTGTAATCGCAGTGTCAATGTGTGTGTGATTTGAATCCCAGTGTCAGTGTGTGTGTGATTTTAACCCCAGTGTCAGTGTGCGTGATTTTAATTCCACTGTCAGTGTGTGAGATTTTACTCCCAGCGCCAGTGTGTGTGTGATTTTAACCCCAGTGTCTGTGTGTGTGTGTGTGTGTGTTTTTAACCCCAGTGTCAGCGGGGGTGTGACTTGAATCCCAGTGTCAGTGTGAGAGTTTAACCCCAGTGTCAGGGTGAGATTTTTACCCCAGTGTCAGTTTGTGTGTGATTTTAACCCCATTGTCTGTGTGTGTGTGTTTGTGAGATTTTAATCCCAGTGTCAGTGTGTGTGTGATTTGAACCCCAGTGTCAGTGTGTGTGTGATTATAACCCCAGTGTTTGTGTGTGTGTGTGATTTTTACCCCAGTGTCAGTTTGTGTGTGATTTTAACCCCATTGTCTGTGTGTGTGTGTTTGTGAGATTTTAATCCCAGTGTCAGTGTGTGTGTGATTTGAACCCCAGTGTCAGTGTGTGCGTGTGATTATAACCCCTGTGTTTGTGTGTGTGTGTGATTTTAACCCCAGTGTCAGTGTGTGTGATTTTAATCCCAGTGTCAGTGTATGTGTGATTTTAACCACAGTGTGAGTGTGTTTAAAATTTTCTCCCAGCGTCAGTGTGTGTGAGATTTTAACCCCAGTGTCTGTGTGTGTGTGTGTTTTTAAGCCCAGTGTCAGTGTGTGTGATTTTAATTCCACTGTCAGTGTGTGAGATTTTAATCGCAGTGTCAATGTGTGTGTGTGATTTTAACCCCAGTGTCAGTGTGTGTGATTTTAATCCCAGTGTCAGTGTATGTGTGATTTTAACCACAGTGTGTGTGTGTTTAAAATTTTCTCCCAGCGTCAGTGTGTGAGAGATTTTAACCCCAGTGTCTGTGTGTGTGATTTTAACCCCAGTGTCAGTGAGTGTGAGATTAAATCCCAGTGTCAGTGTGTGTGTGATTTGAACCCCAGTGTCAGTGTGAGAGTTTAACCCCAGTGTCATGGTGAGATTTTAACCCCAGTGTGAGTTTGTGTGTGATTTTAACCCCAGTGTCTGTGTGTGTGTGTGATTTTAACCCGTGTCTTTATGTGTGTGTTTGTGAGATTTTAATCCCAGTGTCTGTATGTGTGTGATTTTATCCCCAGTGACTGTGTGTGTGTGTGTGTGTGTGTGTGTGTGTGTGAGACTTTAACCCCAGCGTCAGTGTGTGTGTGTGTGTGTGTCATTTTAACCCTAGTGTCTGTGTGTGTGTGTGATTTTAACCCCAGTGTCAGTGTGTGTGTCATTTTAACCCTAGTGTCTGTGTGTGTGTGTGTGATTTTAACCCCAGTGTCAGTGTGTGTGTCATTTTAACCCTAGTGTCTGTGTGTGTGTGAGAGACTTTAACCCCAGTGTCAGCGTTTGTGAGATTTTAATCCCAGTGTCAGTGTATGTGTAATTTTAACCACAGTGTCTGTGTGTGTGTGATTTTAATCCCAGTGTCAGTGTATGTGTGATTTTAACCACAGTGCGTGTGTGAGATTTTACTCCCAGCGTCAGTGTGTGTGTGATTTTAACCCCAGTGTCAGTGTCTGTGTGTGTTTTAAGCCCAGTCTCAGTGTGTGAGATTTTAATACAAGTATCAGTGTGTGTGATTTTAACCCCAGAGTCAGTTTGTGTGTGTGAGATTAATCCCAGCGTCAGTGTGTGTGATTTTAATTCCACTGTCAGTGTGTGAGATTTTACTCCCAGCGCCAGTGTGTGTGTGAATTTAACCCCAGTGTCTGTTTGTGTGTGTGTGTGTGTGATTTTAACCCCAGTGTCAGCGGGGGTGTGACTTGAATCCCAGTGTCAGTGTGAGAGTTTAACCCCAGTGTCAGGGTGAGATTTTTACCCCAGTGTCAGTTTGTGTGTGATTTTAACCCCAGTGTCTGTGTGCGTGTGTTTGTGAGATTTTAATCCCAGTGTCAGTGTGTGTGTGATTTGAACCCCAGTGTCAGTGTGTGTGTGTGATTATAACCCCAGTGTTTGTGTGTGTGTGTGATTTTAACCCCAGTGTCAGTGTGTGTGTGATTTTATCCCAGTGTCAGTGTATGTGTGATTTTAACCACAGTGTGTGTGTGTTTAAAATTTTCTCCCAGCATCAGTGTGTGTGAGATTTTAACCCCAGTGTCACAGTGCGTATGATTTTAACCCCAGTATCAGTTTTTGTGTGTGTATGTGATTTTAAACCCAGTGTCTGTGTGTGTGTGTGTGTGTGTTTTTAAGCCCAGTGTCAGTGTGTGTGAGATTAATCCCAGTGTCAGTGTGTGTGATTTTAATTCCACTGTCAGTGTGTGAGATTTTAATCGCAGTGTCAATGTGTGTGTGTGATTTGAACCCCAGTGTCAGTGTGTGTGATTTTAACCCCAGTGTCAGTGTGTGTGATTTTAATCCCAGTGTCAGTGTATGTGTGATTTTAACCACAGTGTGTGTGTGTTTAAAATTTTCTCCCAGCGTCAGTGTGTGTGAGATTTTAACCCCAGTGTCTGTGTGTGTGATTTTAACCCCAGTATCAGAGTGCCTGTGATTTTAACCCCAGTATCAGTTTTTGTGTGTGTATGTGATTTTAAACCCAGTGTCAGTGTGTGTGTGTGTGTGTTTTTAAGCCCAGTGTCAGTGTGTGTGAGATTAATCCCAGTGTCAGTGTGTGAGATTTTAATCGCAGTGTCAATGTGTGTGTGTGATTCTAACCCCAGTGTCAGTGAGTGTGAGATTAAATCCCAGTGTCAGTGTGCGTGTGATTTGAACCCCAGTGTCAGTGTGAGAGTTTAACCCCAGTGTCAGGGTGAGATTTTAACCCCAGTGTCAGTTTGTGTGTGATTTTAACCCCAGTGTCAGTGTGTGTGTGATTTTAACCCCAGTGTCAGGGTGAGATTTTAACCCCAGTGTCAGTTTGTGTGTGATTTTAACCCCAGTGTCAGGGTGAGATTTTAACCCCAGTGTCAGTTTGTGTGTGATTTTAACCCCAGTGTCTGTGTGTGTGTGATTTTAACCCCAGTGTCTGTGTGTGTGTGTGATTTTAACCCGTGTCTTTATGTGTGTGATTTTATCCCCAGTGACTGTGTGTGTGACTTTAACCCCAGCGTCAGTGTGTGTGTGTGTGTGTGTCAGTTTAACCCTAGTGTCTGTGTGTGTGTGTGTGTGTGATTTTAACCCTAGTGTCTGTGTGTGTGTGAGACCTTAACCCCAGTGTCAGCGTTTGTGTGATTTTAATCCCAGTGTCAGTGTATGTGTGATTTTAACCACAGTGCGTGTGTGTGAGATTTTACTCCCAGCGTCAGTGAGTGTGTGATTTTAACCCCAGTGTCAGTGTCTGTGTGTGTGTGTGTGTGTGTGTTTTAAGCCCAGTCTCAGTGTGTGTGAGATTTTAATCGCAGTGTCAATGTGTGTGTGATTTTAACCCCATATCAGTGTGTGTGTGTGTGATTTTAACCCCAGTGTCAGTGTGCGTGTGTGATTTTAATGCCACTGTCTGTGTCTGTGTGATTTGAATCCCATTTCAGTGTGTGTGTGATTTTAACCCCACTGTCAGAGTGTGTGTGATTTTACTCCCAGTGTCAGTGTATGTGTGAGTTTAACCCCAGTGTCTGTGTGAGTGTGTGTGTGTGTGTTTTTAACCCCAGTGTCAGTATGTGTGTGTGTGATTTTAACCCCAGTGTCTGTGTGTGTGTGTTTTTAACCCCAGTGTCTGTGTGTGTGTGTTTTTAACCCCAGTGTCAGTGTGTGTGTGATTTTAACCCCAGTGTCAGTGTGTGTGTGATTTTAACCCCAGTGTCAGTGTGCGTGTGTGATTTCAATGCCACTGTCAGTGTGTGTGTGATTTGAATCCCATTTCAGTGTGTGTGTGATTTTAACCCCAGTGTCAGAGTGTGTGTGATTTTACTCACAGTGTCAGTGTATGTGTGATTTTAACCCCAGTGTCTGTGTGAGTGTGTGTGTGTGTGTGTGATTTTAACCCCATTGTCAGTGTGTGTGTTTTTAACCCCAGTGTCAGTGTGTGTGAGATTTGAACCCCAGTGTCAGTGTGTGTGTGATTTTAACCCTAGTGTGTGTGTGTGTGTGATTTTAACCCCAGTGTCAGTGTGTGTGATTTTAATCCCAGTGTCAGTGTATGTGTGATTTTAACCACAGTGTGTGTGTGTGTGAGATTTTGCTCCCAGTGTCAGTGTGTGTGAGATTTTAACCCCAGTGTCAGTGTGTGTGTGATCTTAACCCCAGTGTCAGAGTGTGTGTGATTTTATCCCCAGTGACTGTGTGTGTGTGTGTGTGTGTGACTTTAACCCCAGCGTCAGTGTGTGTGTGTGTGTGTCATTTTAACCCTAGTGTCTGTGTGTGTGTGTGTGTGTGTGTGTGTGTGTGATTTTAACCCCAGTGTCAGTGTGTGTGTCATTTTAACCCTAGTGTCTGTGTGTGTGTGTGTGTGTGTGTGTGTGTGTCATTTTAACCCCAGTGTCTGTGTGTGTGTGATTTTAACCCCAGTGTCAGTGTCTGTGTGTGTGTGTGTGTTTTAAGCCCAGTCTCAGTGTGTGTGAGATTTTAATACAAGTATCAGTGTGTGTGATTTTAACCCCAGAGTCAGTTTGTGTGTGTGAGATTAATCCCAGCGTCAGTGTGTGTGATTTTAATTCCACTGTCAGTGTGTGAGATTTTAATCGCAGTGTCAATGTGTGTGTTATTTTAACCCCAGTGTCAGTGTGTGTGTGATTTGAATCCCAGTGTCAGTGTGTGTGTGATGTTAACCCCAGTGTCAGTGTGCGTGATTTTAATTCCACTGTCAGTATGTGAGATTTTACTCCCAGCGCCAGTGTGTGTGTGTGATTTTAACCCCAGTGTCTGTGTGTGTGTGTGTGTGTGTGTGTCATTTTAACCCTAGTGTCTGTGTGTGTCTGTGTGATTTTAACCCCAGTGTCAGTGTGTGTGTCATTTTAACCCTAGTGTCTGTGTGTGTGTGTGTGTGTGTGTGTGACTTTAACCCCAGTGTCAGCGTTTGTGTGATTTTAACCCCAGTGTCAGTATGAGTGTGTTTATGAGATTTTAATCCCAGTGTCTGTATGTGTGTGATTTTATCCCCAGTGACTGTGTGTGTGTGTGTGTGTGTGTGTGTGACTTTAACCCCAGCGTCAGTGTGTGTGTGTATGTGTGTGTGTGTGTGTCAGTGTGTGTGTGTGACTTTAACCCCAGTGTCAGCGTTTGTGTGATTTTAATCGGAGTGTCAGTGTATGTGTGATTTTAACCACAGTGTCTGTGTGTGTGTGTGTGTGTGTGATTTTAACCCCAGTGTCAGTGTGTGTGATTTTAATCCCAGTGTCAGTGTATGTGTGATTTTAACCACAGTGTCTGTGTGTGTGTGTGTGTGATTTTAACCCCAGTGTCAGTGTGTGTGATTTTAATCCCAGTGTCAGTGTATGTGTGATTTTAACCACAGTGTCTGTGTGTGTGTGTGTGTGTGTGTGTTTTAAGCCCAGTCTCAGTGTGTGTGAGATTTTAATACAAGTATCAGTGTGTGTGATTTTAACCCCAGAGTCAGTTTGTGTGTGTGTGATTTTGATACCAGTGTCAGTGTGTGTGATTTTAATTCCACTGTCAGTGTGTGATATTAAATCCCAGTGTCAGTGTGTGTGTGATTTGAACCCCAGTGTCAGTGTGAGAGTTTAACCCCAGTGTCAGTTTGTGTGTGATTTAACCCCAGTGTCTGTGTGTGTGTGTGATTTTAACCCGTGTCTTTATGTGTGTGTTTGTGAGATTTTAATCCCAGTGTCTGTATGTGTGTGATTTTATCCCCAGTGTCTGTATGTGTGTGATTTTATCCCCAGTGTCTGTATGTGTGTGATTTTATCCCCAGTGACTGTGTGTGTGTGTGTGTGATTTGAACCCCAGTGTCAGTGTGTGTGTGATTATAACCCCAGTGTTTGTGTGTGTGTGTGATTTGAACGCCAGTGTCACTGTGTATGTGATTTTAACCTAGTGTCAGTGTGTGTGTGTATATGTGTGTGTTTGATTTTAACGCCACGTGTCTGTGTGTGTGAGATTTTAATCGCAGTGTCAATGTGTGTGTGTGATTTTAACCCGTGTCTTTATGTGTGTGTTTGTGAGATTTTAATCCCAGTGTCTGTATGTGTGTGATTTTATCCCCAGTGACTGTGTGTGTGTGTGTGATTTGAAACCCAGTGTCAGTGTGTGTGTGATTATAACCCCAGTGTTTGTGTGTGTGTGTGATTTGAACGCCAGTGTCACTGTGTATGTGATTTTAACCTAGTGTCAGTGTGTGTGTGTATATGTGTGTGTTTGATTTTAACGCCACGTGTCTGTGTGTGTGAGATTTTAATCGCAGTGTCAATGTGTGTGTGTGATTTTAATCCCACTGTCAGTGTGTGTGTGATTTGAATCCCAGTGTCAGTGTGTGTGTGATTTTAACCCCATGTCAGTGTGTGTGTGTGTGTGTGATTTTAATGCCAGTGTCAGTGTGTGTGTGATTTGAATCCCATTTCAGTGTGTGTGTGATTTTAACGCCAGTGTCAGAGTGTGTGTGATTTTACTCCCAGTGTCAGTGTATGTGTGATTTTAACCCCAGTGTCTGTGTGAGTGTGTGTGTGTGTGTTTTTAACCCCAGTGTCAGTGTGTGTGTGTGTGATTTTAACCCCAGTGTCTGTGTGTGTGTGATTTTACTCCCAGTGTCAGTGTATGTGTGATTTTAACCCCAGTGTCTGTGTGAGTGTGTCTGTGTGTGTGATTTTAACCTCAGTGTCTGTGTGCGTGAGATATTAATCGCAGTGTCAATGTGTGTGTGATTGTAACCCCACTGTCAGTGTGTGTGTGATTTTAACCCCAGTGTCAGAGTGTGTGTGATTTTACTCCCAGTGTCAGTGTATGTGTGATTTTAACCCCAGTGTCTGTGTGAGTGTGTGTGTGTGTGTGTGTGTGTTTTTAACCCCAGTGTCAGTGTGTGTGAGATTTGAACCCCAGTGTCAGTGTGTGTGTGATTTTAACCCCAGTGTCAGTGTGTGTGATTTTAATCCCAGTGTCAGTGTATGTGTGATTTTAACCACAGTGTGTGTGTGTGTGAGATTTTGCTACCAGTGTCAGTGTGTGTGAGATTTTAACCCCAGTGTCAGTGTGTGTGTGATCTTAACCCCAGTGTCCGAGTGTGTGTGATTTTAACCCCAGTGTCAGTGCGTGTGTGTGTGTGCGTGTGTGCGTGTGTGTGATTTGAACCCCCGTGTCAGTGTGTGTGTGTGATTATGACCCCAGTCTTTGTGTGTGTGTGAGAGAGATTTTGCTCCCAGTGTCAGTGTGTGTGAGATTTTAACCCCAGTGTCAGAGTGTGTGTGATTTTATTCCCAGTGTCAGTGCGTGTGTGTGTGTGCGTGTGTGCGTGTGTGTGATTTGAACCCCAGTGTCAGTGTGTGTGTGTGATTATGACCCCAGTCTTTGTGTGTGTGTGTGTGTGATTTTAACCCCACTGTCAATGTGTGTGTGTGTGTGCATGTGTGTGATTTGAATCCCAGTGTCAGTGTGTGTGTGATTTGAATCCCATTGTCAGTGTGAGGGTGATTTTAACCCCAGGGTCAGTGTGTGTGATTTTAATGCCAGTGTCAGTGTGTGTGTGATTTGAATCCCATTTCAGTGTGTGTGATTTTAACCCCACTGTCAGTGTGTGTGTGTGTGGTTTTATTGCCAGTGACAGTGTGTGTGTGTGGTTTTAATGCCAGTGTCAGTGTATGTGTGATTTTAACCCCAGTGTCAGAGTGTGTGTGTAATTTTAACCCCTGTGTTAGTGTGTGTGTGATTTTACTCCCAGTGTCAGTGTATGTGTGATTTTACTCCCAGTGTCAGTGCATGTGTGTGATTTTAATGCCAGTGTCAGTGTGTGTGTGATTTGAATCCCAGTGTCAGTGTGTGTGATTTTAACCCGTGTCAGTGTGTGTGTGATTTTAACCCCACTGTCAGTGTGTGTGTGATTTGAATCCCAGTGTCAGTGTGTGTGTGATTTTAACCCCAGTGTCAGTGTGTGTATGAGATTTTAACGCCAGTGTCAGTGTGTGTGTGATTTGAATCCCAGTGTCAGTGTGTGTGTGATTTGAACCCCAGTGACAGCGTGTGTGTGTGGTTTTAATGCCAGTGACAGTGTGTGTGTGTGTTTTTAACGCCAGTGTCAGTGTGTGTGTGATTTTAACCCCAGTGTCAGTGTGTGTGTGTGTGTGATTTTAATGCCAGTGTCAGAGTGTGTGTGATTTGAATCCCAGTGTCAGTGTGTGTGTGTGTGTGTGGTTTTAATGCCAGTGTCAGTGTGTGCGTGATTTGAATCCTAGTATCAGTGTGTGTGTGATTTTAACCCCAGTGTCAGTGTGTGTATGTGATTTGAACCCCAGTGTCAGTGTGTGTGTGTGTGTGTGATTTGAACCCCAGTGTCAGTGTGTGTGTGTTTTTAACCCCAGTGTCAGCGTGTGTGAGATTTTAATCATAGTGTCAGTATGTGTGTGATTTGAATCCCAGTGTCAGAGTGTATGAGATTTTACTCCCAGCGTCAGTGTGTGTTTGATTTTAATCCCTGTGTCAGTGTGTGTGTGATTTGAATCCTTGTCAGTGTGTGTGTCATTTTAATCCCAGTGTCAGAGTGTGTGTGATTTTACTCCCAGTGTCAGTGTGTCTGTGATTTTAACCTCAGCGTCTGTGTGCGTGAGATTTTAATCGCAGTGTCAATGTGTGTGTGATTGTAACCCCACTGTCAGTGTGTGTGTGATTTTAACCCCTGTGTCTGTGTGTGTGTGATTTTAATCCCAGTGTCAGTGTATGTGTGATTTTAACCACAGTGTCAGTGTGTGTGTGTGTTTTTAACCCCAGTATCAGTGTGTGTGTGATTTTAATCCTAGTGTCAGTGTATGTGTGATTTTAACCACAGTGTGTGTGTGTGAGATTTTACTCCCAGCATCAGTGTGTGTGAGATTTTAACCCCAGTGTCTGTGTGTGTGATTTTAACCCCAGTATCAGTTTGTGTGTGTGTGTGTGTGATGTTAAACCCAGTGTCAGTGTTTTTGTGTGTGTTTTTTTTAAGCCCAGTGTCAGTGTGTGTGATTTCAATTCCACTATCAGTGTGTGAGATTTTAATCGCAGTGTCACTGTGTGTGTGATTTTAATGACAGTGTCAGTGTGTGTGTGATCTGAATCCCAGTGTCAGTGTGTGTGTGATTTTAACCCCAGTGTCAGTGTGTGTGTATTCTTAACCCCAGTGTCAGTGTGTGTGTGATTTTAATCCCAGTGTCAGTGTATGTGAGATTTTAACCACAGTGTCTGTGTGTGTGTGTGTGTGATTTTAACCTCAGTGTCAGTGTGTGTGATTTTAATCCCAGTGTCATTGTATGTGTGATTTTAACCACAGTGTGTGTGTGTGAGATTTTACTCCCAGCGTCAGTGTGTGTGAGATTTTAACCCCAGTGTCTGTGTGTGTGATTTTAACCCCAGTGTCAGAGTGCATGTGATTTTAACCCCAGTATCAGTTTTTGTGTGTGTGTGTGATTATAAACCCAGTGTCAGTGTGTGTGTGTGATTTTAATTCCACTGTCAGTGTGTGAGATTTTAATCGCAGTGTCAATGTGTGTGTGTGTGTGTGATTTTATGCCAGTGTCAGTGTGTATGTGATTCGAATCCCAGTGTCAGTGTGTGTGTGTGATTTTAACCCCAGTGACAGTGTGTGTGTGTGTGATTTTAATGCCAGTGTCAGTGTGATTTTAACCCCAGTGACTGTGTGTGTGTGTGATTTTAATGCCAGTGTCAGTGTGATTTTAACCCCAGTGACAGTGTGTGTGTGTGTGATTTTACCCCCAGTGTCAGTGTGTGTGTGATTTTAATCCCAGTGTCAGTGTATGTGTGATTTTAACCACAGTGTGCGTGTCTGAGATTTTACTCCCAGCGTCAGTGTGTGTGAGATTTTAACCCCAGTGTCTGTGTGTGTGATTTTAACCCCAGTATCAGTTTGTGTGTGAGTGTGTGATTTTAAACCTAGTGTCAGTGGGTGTGTGTGTGTGTGCGTGTTTTTAAGCCCAGTGTCAGTGTGTGTGAGATTAATCCCAGTGTCAGTGTGTGTGATTTTAATTCCACTGTCAGTGTGTGAGATTTTAATCGCAGTGTCAATGTGTGTGTGTGTGTGTGTGATTTTAATGCCAGTGTCAGTGTGTGTGTGATTTGAATCCCATTTCAGTGTGTCTGTGATTTTAACCCCAGTGTCAGAGTGTGTGTGATTTTAATCCCAGTGTCAGTGTATGTGTGATTTTAACCACAGTGTGCGTGTCTGAGATTTTACTCCCGGCGTCAGTGTGTGTGAGATTTTAACCCCAGTGTCTGTGTGTGTGATTTTAACCCCAGTGTCAGTTTGTGTGTGAGATTTGAATCCCAGTGTCAGTACGTATGTGATTTTATCCCCAGTGTCAGTGTGTGTGTGTTTTTAAGCCCAGTGTCAGTGTGTGTGAGATTTTAATCATAGTGTCAGTATGTGTGTGATTTGAATCCCAGTGTCAGAGTCTATGAGCTTTTACTCCCAGCGTCAGTGTGTGTTTGATTTTAACCCGTGTCAGTGTGTGTGTCATTTTAACCCCAGTGTCAGTGTGTGTGTGATTTTACTCCCAGTGTCAGTCTGTCTGTGTGTGTGATTTTAACCCCAGTGTCAGAGTGTGTGTGATTTTACTCCCAGTGTCAGTGTGTCTGTGTGTGTGATTTTAACCTCAGTGTCTGTGTGCGTGAGATTTTAATCGCAGTGCAATGTGTGTGTGATTGTAACCCCACTGTCAGTGTGTGTGTGATTTTAATCCCAGTGTCAGTGTATGTGTGATTTTAACCACAGTGTGTGTGTGTGAGATTTTACTCCCAGCGTCAGTGTGTGTGAGATTTTAACCCCAGAGTCTGTGTGTGTGATTTTAACCCCAGTATCAGTTTGTGTGTGAGTGTGTGATTTTAAACCTAGTGTCAGTGTGTGTGTGTGTGTGCGTGTTTTTAAGCCCAGTGTCAGTGTGTGTGAGATTAATCCCAGTGTCAGTGTGTGTGAGATTAAGCCCAGTGTCAGTGTGTGTGATTTTAATTCCACTTTCAGTGTGTGAGATTTTAATCGCAGTGTCAATGTGTGTGTGTGTGATTTGAATCCCAGTGTCAGTGTGTGTGTGATTTTAACCCCAGTGTCAGCGCGTGTGTGTTTGTGCGTGTGTGATTTTAATGCCAGTGTCAGTGTGTGTGTGATTTGAATCCCATTTCCGTGTGTCTGTGATTTTAACCCCAGTGTCAGAGTGTGTGTGATTTTACTCCCAGTGTCAGTGTATGTGTGATTTTAACCCCAGTGTCTGTGTGAGTGTGTGTGTGTGTGTGTTTTTAACCCCACTGTCAGTGTGTGTGTGATTTTAACCCCTGTGTCTGTGTGTGTGTGATTTTAACCCCAGTGTCAGTGTGTGTGTGTGTTTTTACCCCCAGTGTCAGTGTGTGTGTGATTTTAATCCCAGTGTCAGTGTATGTGTGATTTTAACCACAGTGTGCGTGTCTGAGATTTTACTCCCAGCGTCAGTGTGTGTGAGATTTTAACCCCAGTGTCTGTGTGTGTGATTTTAACCCCAGTGTCAGTTTGTGTGTGAGTGTGTGATTTTAAACCTAGTGTCAGTGTGTGTGTGTGTGTGTGTGCGTGTTTTTAAGACCAGTGTCAGTGTGTGTGAGATTAATCTCAGTGTCAGTGTGTGTGATTTTAATTCCACTGTCAGTGTGTGAGATTTTAATCGCAGTGTCAATGTGTGTGTGTGACTTGAATCCCAGTGTCAGTGTGTGTGTGATTTTAACCCCAGTGTCAGTGTGTGTGTGTGTGTGTGTGTGATTTTAATGCCAGTGTCAGTGTGTGTGTGATTTGAATCCCATTTCAGTGTGTCTGTGATTTTAACCCCAGTGTCAGAGTGTGTGTGATTTTAATCCCAGTGTCAGTGTATGTGTGATTTTAACCACAGTGTGCGTGTCTGAGATTTTACTCCCGGCGTCAGTGTGTGTGAGATTTTAACCCCAGTGTCTGTGTGTGTGATTTTAACCCCAGTGTCAGTTTGTGTGTGAGATTTGAATCCCAGTGTCAGTACGTATGTGATTTTATCCCCAGTGTCAGTGTGTGTGTGTTTTTAAGCCCAGTGTCAGTGTGTGTGAGATTTTAATCATAGTGTCAGTATGTGTGTGATTTGAATCCCAGTGTCAGAGTCTATGAGCTTTTACTCCCAGCGTCAGTGTGTGTTTGATTTTAACCCGTGTCAGTGTGTGTGTCATTTTAACCCCAGTGTCAGTGTGTGTGTGATTTTACTCCCAGTGTCAGTCTGTCTGTGTGTGTGATTTTAACCCCAGTGTCAGAGTGTGTGTGATTTTACTCCCAGTGTCAGTGTGTCTGTGTGTGTGATTTTAACCTCAGTGTCTGTGTGCGTGAGATTTTAATCGCAGTGCAATGTGTGTGTGATTGTAACCCCACTGTCAGTGTGTGTGTGATTTTAATCCCAGTGTCAGTGTATGTGTGATTTTAACCACAGTGTGTGTGTGTGAGATTTTACTCCCAGCGTCAGTGTGTGTGAGATTTTAACCCCAGAGTCTGTGTGTGTGATTTTAACCCCAGTATCAGTTTGTGTGTGAGTGTGTGATTTTAAACCTAGTGTCAGTGTGTGTGTGTGTGTGTGTGCGTGTTTTTAAGCCCAGTGTCAGTGTGTGTGAGATTAATCCCAGTGTCAGTGTGTGTGAGATTAAGCCCAGTGTCAGTGTGTGTGATTTTAATTCCACTTTCAGTGTGTGAGATTTTAATCGCAGTGTCAATGTGTGTGTGAGTGATTTGAATCCCAGTGTCAGTGTGTGTGTGATTTTAACCCCAGTGTCAGCGCGTGTGTGTTTGTGCGTGTGTGATTTTAATGCCAGTGTCAGTGTGTGTGTGATTTGAATCCCATTTCCGTGTGTCTGTGATTTTAACCCCAGTGTCAGAGTGTGTGTGATTTTACTCCCAGTGTCAGTGTATGTGTGATTTTAACCCCAGTGTCTGTGTGAGTGTGTGTGTGTGTGTGTTTTTAACCCCACTGTCAGTGTGTGTGTGATTTTAACCCCTGTGTCTGTGTGTGTGTGATTTTAACCCCAGTGTCAGTGTGTGTGTGTGTTTTTACCCCCAGTGTCAGTGTGTGTGTGATTTTAATCCCAGTGTCAGTGTATGTGTGATTTTAACCACAGTGTGCGTGTCTGAGATTTTACTCCCAGCGTCAGTGTGTGTGATTTTAACCCCAGTATCAGTTTGTGTGTGAGTGTGTGATTTTAAACCTAGTGTCAGTGTGTGTGTGTGTGTGCGTGTTTTTAAGCCCAGTGTCAGTGTGTGTGAGATTAATCCCAGTGTCAGTGTGTGTGAGATTAAGCCCAGTGTCAGTGTGTGTGATTTTAATTCCACTTTCAGTGTGTGAGATTTTAATCGCAGTGTCAATGTGTGTGTGTGTGATTTGAATCCCAGTGTCAGTGTGTGTGTGATTTTAACCCCAGTGTCAGCGCGTGTGTGTTTGTGCGTGTGTGATTTTAATGCCAGTGTCAGTGTGTGTGTGATTTGAATCCCATTTCCGTGTGTCTGTGATTTTAACCCCAGTGTCAGAGTGTGTGTGATTTTACTCCCAGTGTCAGTGTATGTGTGATTTTAACCCCAGTGTCTGTGTGAGTGTGTGTGTGTGTGTGTTTTTAACCCCACTGTCAGTGTGTGTGTGATTTTAACCCCTGTGTCTGTGTGTGTGTGATTTTAACCCCAGTGTCAGTGTGTGTGTGTGTTTTTACCCCCAGTGTCAGTGTGTGTGTGATTTTAATCCCAGTGTCAGTGTATGTGTGATTTTAACCACAGTGTGCGTGTCTGAGATTTTACTCCCAGCGTCAGTGTGTGTGAGATTTTAACCCCAGTGTCTGTGTGTGTGATTTTAACCCCAGTGTCAGTTTGTGTGTGAGTGTGTGATTTTAAACCTAGTGTCAGTGTGTGTGTGTGTGTGCGTGTTTTTAAGACCAGTGTCAGTGTGTGTGAGATTAATCTCAGTGTCAGTGTGTGTGATTTTAATTCCACTGTCAGTGTGTGAGATTTTAATCGCAGTGTCAATGTGTGTGTGTGACTTGAATCCCAGTGTCAGTGTGTGTGATTTTAACCCCAGTGTCAGTGTGTGTGTGTGTGATTTTAATGCCAGTGTCAGTGTGTGTGTGATTTGAATCCCATTTCCGTGTGTCTGTGATTTTAACCCCAGTGTCAGAGTGTGTGTGATTTTACTCCCAGTGTCTGTGTGAGTGTGTGATTTTAACCCCAGTGTCTGTGTGAGTGTGTGTGTGTGTTTTTAACCCCACTGTCAGTGTGTGTGTGATTTTAACCCCTGTGTCTGTGTGTGTGTGATTTTAACCCCAGTGTCAGTGTGTGTGTGTGATTTTAATCCCAGTGTCAGTGTATGTGTGATTTTTACCACAGTGTGCGTGTCTGAGATTTTACTCCCAGCGTCAGTGTGTGTGATTTTAACCCCAGTGTCTGTGTGTGTGATTTTAACCCCAGTATCAGTTTGTGTGTGAGTGTGTGATTTTAAACCCAGTGTCAGTGTGTGTGTGTGCGTGTTTTTAAGACCAGTGTCAGTGTGTGTGAGATTAATCTCAGTGTCAGTGTGTGTGATTTTAATTCCACTGTCAGTGTGTGAGATTTTAATCGCAGTGTCAATGTGTGTGTGTGACTTGAATCCCAGTGTCAGTGTGTGTGTGATTTTAACCCCAGTGTCAGTGTGTGTGTGTGTGTGTGTGTGTGTGTGTGATTTTAATGCCAGTGTCAGTGTGTGTGTGATTTGAATCCCATTTCAGTGTGTCTGTGATTTTAACCCCAGTGTCAGAGTGTGTGTGATTTTACTCCCAGTGTCTGTGTGAGTGTGTGATTTTAACCCCAGTGTCTGTGTGAGTGTGTGTGTGTGTTTTTAACCCCACTGTCAGTGTGTGTGTGATTTTAACCCCTGTGTCTGTGTGTGTGTGATTTTAACCCCAGTGTCAGTGTGTGTGTGTGATTTTAATCCCAGTGTCAGTGTATGTGTGATTTTTACCACAGTGTGCGTGTCTGAGATTTTACTCCCAGCGTCAGTGTGTGTGATTTTAACCCCAGTGTCTGTGTGTGTGATTTTAACCCCAGTATCAGTTTGTGTGTGAGTGTGTGATTTTAAACCCAGTGTCAGTGTGTGTGTGTGTGTGTGTGCGTGTTTTTAAGCCCAGTGTCAGTGTGTGTGAGATTTTAATCATAGTTTCAGTATGTGTGTGATTTGAATCCCAGTTTCAGAGTCTATGAGATTTTACTCCCAGCGTCAGTGTGTGTGTCATTTTAACCCCAGTGTCAGTCTGTCTGTGTGTGTGATTTTAACCCCAGTGTCAGAGTGTGTGTGATTTTACTCCCAGTGTCACTGTGTCTGTGTGTGTGATTTTAACCTCAGTGTCTGTGTGCGTGAGATTTTAATCGCAGTGTCAATGTGTGTGTGATTGTAACCCCACTGTCAGTGTGTGTGTGATTTTAATCCCAGTGTCAGTGTATGTGATTTTAACCCCAGTATCAGTTTGTGTGTGTGTGTGATTTTACACCCAGTGTCTGTGTGTGTGTGTGTGTTTTTTTTAGGCCAGTGTCAGTGTGTGTGAGATTAATTCCACTGTCAGTGTGTGAGATTTTAATCGCAGTGTCAATGTGTGTGTGTGTGATTTTATGCCAGTGTCAGTGTGTATGTGATTCGAATCCCAGTGTCAGTGTGTGTGTGTGATTTTAACCCCAGTGACAGTGTGTGTGTGTGTGATTTTAATGCCAGTGTCAGTGTGATTGTGTGATTTTAACCCCAGTGACAGTGTGTGTGTGTGTGATTTTAATGCCAGTGTCAGTGTGATTGTGTGATTTTAACCCCAGTGACAGTGTGTGTGTGTGTGATTTTAATCCCAGTGTCAGTGTGTGTGTGATTTTAATCCCAGTGTCAGTGTGTGTGTTTTTAAGCCCAGTGTCAGTGCGTGTGAGATTTTAATCCAAGTGCCAGTGTGTGTGAGATTAATCCCAGTGTCAGTGTGTGTGATTTTAAACCCAGAGTCAGTTTGTGTGTGTGTGATTTCAACACCAGTGTCGGTGTGTGTGAGATTAATCCCAGTGTCAGTGTGTGTGATTTTAATTCCACTGTCAGTGTATGAGATCTTAATGCCAGTGTCAATGTGTTTGTGATTTGAACCCCAGTGTCAGTTTGTGTGTGAGATTTGAATCCCAGTGTCAGTATGTATGTGATTTTATCCCCAGTGTCAGTGTGTGTGTGTGATTTTAACCCCAGTGTCTGTGTGTGTGTGTGTGTGTGTGTGTGTGTGTGTGTGTGTGTTTGTGTGTGTGTGTGTGTGTTTTTAACCCCAGTGTCAGTGTGTGTGAGGTTTGAACCCTAGTGTCAGTGTGTGTGTAATTTTAACCCTAGTGTCTGTGCATGTGTGTGTGTGATTTTAACCCCAGTGTCAGTGTGTGTGATTTTAATCCCAGTGTCAGTGTATGTGTGAGTTTAACCACAGTGTGTGTGTGTGAGATTTTGCTCCCAGTGTCAGTGTGTGTGAGATTTTAACCCCAGTGTCAGTGTGTGTGAGATCTTATCCCCAGTGTCAGAGTGTGTGTGATTTTATTCCCAGTGTCAGTGTGTGTGTGTGTGTGTGCGTGTGCGTGTGTGTGTGTATGTGATTTGAATACCAGTGTCAGTGTGTGTGTGATTTTAACCCCAGTGTCAGTGTGTGTGTGAGATTTTAACGCCAGTGTCAGTGTGTGTGTGATTTGAAGCCCAGTGTCAGTGCGTGTGTGATTTGAATCCCAGTGTCAGTGTGTGTGTGGTTTTAATGCCAGTGACAGTGTGTGTGTGTGTGTGTGTGTGTGTGTGTGTGTGTGTGGTTTTAATGCCAGTGTCAGTGTATGTGTGATTTTAACCCCTTTGTTAGTGTGTGTGATTTTACTCCCAGTGTCAGTGTATGTGTGATTTTAACCCCAGTGTCAGTGTATGTGTGTGATTTTAATGCCAGTGTCAGTGTGTGTGTGATTTGAATCCCAGTGTCAGTGTGTGTGTGATTTTAACCCGTGTCAGTGTGTGTGTGATTTTAACCCCACTGTCAGTGTGTGTGTGATTTGAATCCCAGTGTCAGTGTATGTGTGTGATTTTAACCCCAGTGTTTGTGTGTATGTGTGATTTGAATCCCAGTGTCAGTGTATGTGTGATTTTAACCCCAGTGACAGTGTGTGTGTGTGTGTGGTTTTAATGCCAGTGTCAGTGTGTGTGTGTGATTTGAACCCCAGTGTCAGTGTGTGTGTGATTTGAATCCCATTATCAGTGTGTGTGATTTTAACCCCAGTGTCAGAGTGTGTGTGATTTTACTCCCAGTGTCAGTGTGTGTGATTTGAAACCCAGTGTCAGTGTGTGTGTGTTTTTAATCCCAGTGTCAGTGTGTGTGTGATTTGAACCCCAGTGTCAGTGTGTGTGTTTTTTTAACCCCAGTGTCAGTGTGTGTGAGATTTTAATCATAGTGTCAGTATGTGTGTGATTTGAATCCCAGTGTCAGAGTGTGAGATTTTACTCCCAGCGTCAGTGTGTGTTTGATTTTAACCCCTGTGTCAGTGTGTGTGAGTTTAACCCCAGTGTCAGTGTGTGTGTGATTTGAATCCTTGTCAGTGTGTGTGTGATTTTAATCCCAGTGTCAGTGTATGTGTGATTTTACTCCCAGTGTCAGTGTGTGTGTGTGTGTGTGATTTTAACCTCAGTGTCTGTGTGCGTGAGATATTAATCGCAGTGTCAATGTGTGTGTGATTGTAACCCCACTGTCAGTGTGTGTGTGATTTTAACCCCTGTGTCTGTGTGTGTGTGTTTTTAACCCCAGTGTCAGTGTGTGTGTGATTTTAATCCCAGTGTCAGTGTGTGTGTTTTTAAGCCCAGTGTCAGTGCGTGTGAGATTTTAATCCAAGTGCCAGTGTGTGTGAGATTTTAATCCCAGTGTCAGTGTATGTGTGATTTTAACCACAGTGTGTGTGTGTGAGATTTTACTCCCAGCGTCAGTGTGTGTGAGATTTTAACCCCGGTGTCTGTGTGTGTGATTTTAACCCCAGTATCAGTTTGTGTGTGTGTGTGATTTTACACCCAGTGTCTGTGTGTGTGTGTGTGTTTTTTTAGGCCAGTGTCAGTGTGTGTGAGATTAATCCCAGTGTCATTGTGTGTGATTTTAATTCCACTGTCAGTGTGTGAGATTTTATTCGCAGTGTCAATGTGTGTGTGATTTGAATCCCAGTGTCAGTGTGTGTGATTTTAACCCCAGTATCAGTTTGTGTGTGTGTGTGTGTTTTTTTTAAGCCCAGTGTCAGTGTGTGTGAGATTAATCCCAGTGTCAGTGTGTGTGATTTTAATTCCACTGTCAGTGTGTGAGATTTTAATCGCAGTGTCAATGTGTGTGTGTGTGTGATTTTATGCCAGTGTCAGTGTGTATGTGATTCGAATCCCAGTGTCAGTGTGTGTGTGTGATTTTAACCGCAGTGACAGTGTGTGTGTGTGTGATTTTAATGCCAGTGTCAGTGTGATTGTGTGATTTTAACCCCAGTGACAGTGTGTGTGTGTGTGATTTTAATGCCAGTGTCAGTGTGATTGTGTTATTTTAACCCCAGTGACAGTGTGTGTGTGTGTGTGATTTTAATCCCAGTGTCAGTGTGTGTGTGATTTTAATCCCAGTGTCAGTGTGTGTGTTTTTAAGCCCAGTGTCAGTGCGTGTGAGATTTTAATCCAAGTGCCAGTGTGTGTGAGATTAATCCCAGTGTCAGTGTGTGTGATTTTAAACCCAGAGTCAGTTTGTGTGTGTGTGATTTTAACACCAGTGTCGGTGTGTGTGAGATTAATCCCAGTGTCAGTGTGTGTGATTTTAATTCCACTGTCAGTGTATGAGATTTTAATGCCAGTGTCAATGTGTTTGTGATTTGAACCCCAGTGTCAGTTTGTGTGTGAGATTTGAATCCCAGTGTCAGTATGTATGTGATTTTATCCCCAGTGTCAGTGTGTGTGTGTTTTTAACCCCAGTGTCAGTATGTGTGTGTGTGTGTCTGTGTGTGTGTGTGTGTGTGTTTGGGTGTGTGTGTTTTTAACCCCAGTGTCAGTGTGTGTGAGATTTTAATCATAGTGTCAGTATGTGTGTGATTTGAATCCCAGTGTCAGAGTGTGTGAGACTTTACTCCCAGCGTCAGTGTGTGTTTGATTTTAACCCCTGTGTCAGTGTGTGTGTGATTTGAATCCTTGTCAGTGTGTGTGTGATTTTAACCCCAGTGTCAGTGTGTGTGTGTGTGTGTGATTTTAACCTCAGTGTCTGTGTGCGTGAGATTTTAATCGCAGTGTCAATGTGTGTATGATTGTAACACCACTGTCAGTGTGTGTGTGATTTTAACCCCAGTATCTGTGTGTGTGTGTGAGTGTGTGATTTGAACCGCAGTGTCAGTGTGTGTGTGATTATAATCCCAGTGTCAGTGTGTGTGTGTGATTTTAACCCCAGTGTCTGTGTGTGTGTGTGTGTGATTTGAACCCCAGTGTCAGTGTGTGTGTGATTTGAATCCCATTATCAGTGTGTGTGATTTTAACCCCAGTGTCAGAGTGTGTGTGATTTTACTCCCAGTGTCAGTGTGTGTGTGATTTGAAACCCAGTGTCAGTGTGTGTGTGTTTTTAATCCCAGTGTCAGTGTGTGTGTGATTTGAACCCCAGTGTCAGTGTGTGTGTTTTTTTAACCCCAGTGGCAGTGTGTGTGAGATTTTAATCATAGTGTCAGTACGTGTGTGATTTGAATCCCAGTGTCAGAGTGTGAGATTTTACTCCCAGCGTCAGTGTGTGTTTGATTTTAACCCCTGTGTCAGTGTGTGTGTGATTTGAATCCTTGTCAGTGTGTGTGTGATTTTAACCCCAGTGTCAGAGTGTGTGTGATTTTACTCCCAGTGTCAGTGTGTGTGTGTGTGTGTGTGATTTTAACCTCAGTGTCTGTGTGCGTGAGATTTTACTCGCAGTGTCAGTGTGTCTGTGTGTGTGATTTTAACCTCAGTGTCTGTGTGCGTGAGATATCAATCGCAGTGTCAATGTGTGTGTGATTGTAACCCCACTGTCAGTGTGTGTGTGATTTTAACCCCTGTGTCTGTGTGTGTGTGTTTTTAACCCCAGTGTCAGTGTGTGTGTGATTTTAATCCCAGTGTCAGTGTGTGTGTGATTTTAACCACAGTGTGCGTGTCTGAGATTTTACTCCCAGCGTCAGTGTGTGTGAGATTTTAATCCCAGTGTCAGTGTATGTGTGATTTTAACCACAGTGTGTGTGTGAGAGATTTTACTCCCAGCGTCAGTGTGTGTGAGATTTTAACCCCAGTGTCTGTGTGTGTGATTTTAACCCCAGTATCAGTTTGTGTGTGTGTGTGATTTTACACCCAGTGTATGTGTGTGTGTGTGTGTGATTTTATGCCAGTGTCAGTGTGTATGTGATTCGAATCCCAGTGTCAGTGTGTGTGTGTGATTTTAACCGCAGTGACAGTGTGTGTGTGTGTGATTTTAATGCCAGTGTCAGTGTGATTGTGTGATTTTAACCCCAGTGACAGTGTGTGTGTGTGTGATTTTAATGCCAGTGTCAGTGTGATTGTGTTATTTTAACCCCAGTGACAGTGTGTGTGTGTGTGATTTTAATCCCAGTGTCAGTGTGTGTGTGATTTTAATCCCAGTGTCAGTGTGTGTGTTTTTAAGCCCAGTGTCAGTGCGTGTGAGATTTTAATCCAAGTGCCAGTGTGTGTGAGATTAATCCCAGTGTCAGTGTGTGTGATTTTAAACCCAGAGTCAGTTTGTGTGTGTGTGATTTTAACACCAGTGTCGGTGTGTGTGAGATTAATCCCAGTGTCAGTGTGTGTGATTTTAATTCCACTGTCAGTGTATGAGATTTTAATGCCAGTGTCAATGTGTTTGTGATTTGAACCCCAGTGTCAGTTTGTGTGTGAGATTTGAATCCCAGTGTCAGTATGTATGTGATTTTATCCCCAGTGTCAGTGTGTGTGTGTTTTTAACCCCAGTGTCAGTGTGTGTGTGTCTGTGTGTGTGTGTGTGTGTGTTTGGGTGTGTGTGTTTTTAACCCCAGTGTCAGTGTGTGTGAGATTTTAATCATAGTGTCAGTATGTGTGTGATTTGAATCCCAGTGTCAGAGTGTGTGAGACTTTACTCCCAGCGTCAGTGTGTGTTTGATTTTAACCCCTGTGTCAGTGTGTGTGTGATTTGAATCCTTGTCAGTGTGTGTGTGATTTTAACCCCAGTGTCAGAGTGTGTGTGATTTTACTCCCAGTGTCAGTGTGTGTGTGTGTGTGTGATTTTAACCTCAGTGTCTGTGTGCGTGAGATTTTAATCGCAGTGTCAATGTGTGTATGATTGTAACACCACTGTCAGTGTGTGTGTGATTTTAACCCCAGTATCTGTGTGTGTGTGTGAGTGTGTGATTTGAACCGCAGTGTCAGTGTGTGTGTGATTATAATCCCAGTGTCAGTGTGTGTGTGTGATTTTAACCCCAGTGTCAGTGTGTGTGTGTGATTTTAACCCCAGTGTCTGTGTGTGTGTGTGTGTGATTTGAACCCCAGTGTCAGTGTGTGTGTGATTTGAATCCCATTATCAGTGTGTGTGATTTTAACCCCAGTGTCAGAGTGTGTGTGATTTTACTCCCAGTGTCAGTGTGTGTGTGATTTGAAACCCAGTGTCAGTGTGTGTGTGTTTTTAATCCCAGTGTCAGTGTGTGTGTGATTTGAACCCCAGTGTCAGTGTGTGTGTTTTTTTAACCCCAGTGGCAGTGTGTGTGAGATTTTAATCATAGTGTCAGTACGTGTGTGATTTGAATCCCAGTGTCAGAGTGTGAGATTTTACTCCCAGCGTCAGTGTGTGTTTGATTTTAACCCCTGTGTCAGTGTGTGTGTGATTTGAATCCTTGTCAGTGTGTGTGTGATTTTAACCCCAGTGTCAGAGTGTGTGTGATTTTACTCCCAGTGTCAGTGTGTGTGTGTGTGTGTGTGATTTTAACCTCAGTGTCTGTGTGCGTGAGATTTTACTCGCAGTGTCAGTGTGTCTGTGTGTGTGATTTTAACCTCAGTGTCTGTGTGCGTAAGATATTAATCGCAGTGTCAATGTGTGTGTGATTGTAACCCCACTGTCAGTGTGTGTGTGATTTTAACCCCTGTGTCTGTGTGTGTGTGTTTTTAACCCCAGTGTCAGTGTGTGTGTGATTTTAATCCCAGTGTCAGTGTATGTGTGATTTTAACCACAGTGTGCGTGTCTGAGATTTTACTCCCAGCGTCAGTGTGTGTGAGATTTTAATCCCAGTGTCAGTGTATGTGTGATTTTAACCACAGTGTGTGTGTGAGAGATTTTACTCCCAGCGTCAGTGTGTGTGAGATTTTAACCCCAGTGTCTGTGTGTGTGATTTTAACCCCAGTATCAGTTTGTGTGTGTGTGTGATTTTACACCCAGTGTCTGTGTGTGTGTGTGTGTTTTTTTAGGCCAGTGTCAGTGTGTGTGAGATTAATCCCAGTGTCATTGTGTGTGATTTTAATTCCACTGTCAGTGTGTGAGATTTTATTCGCAGTGTCAATGTGTGTGTGATTTGAATCCCAGTGTCAGTGTGTGTGATTTTAACCCCAGTATCAGTTTGTGTGTGTGTGTGTGTTTTTTTAAGCCCAGTGTCAGTGTGTGTGAGATTAATCCCAGTGTCAGTGTGTGTGATTTTAATTCCACTGTCAGTGTGTGAGATTTTAATCGCAGTGTCAATGTGTGTGTGTGTGTGATTTTATGCCAGTGTCAGTGTGTATGTGATTCGAATCCCAGTTTCAGTGTGTGTGTGTGATTTTAACCCCAGTGACAGTGTGTGTGTGTGTGATTTTAATGCCAGTGTCAGTGTGATTGTGTGATTTTAACCCCAGTGACAGTGTGTGTGTGTGTGATTTTAATGCCAGTGTCAGTGTGTGTGTGATTTGAATCCCAGTGTCAGTGTGTGTGTGTGTGTTTTAACCCCAGTGTCTATGAGCGTGAGATTTTAATTGCAGTGTCAATGTGTGTGTGACTTTAACCCCACTGTCAGTGTGTGTGTGATTTTAACCCCTGTGTCTGTGTGTGTGTGTGTGTGTGTGTGTGTGTTTTTAACCCCAGTGTCAGTGTTTGTGTGTGTGATTTTAACCCCAGTGTCAGTGTGTGTGTGATTTTAACCCCAGTGTCTGTGTGTGTGTGTGACTTTAACCCCAGTGTCAGTGTGTGTGAGATTTGAACCCCAGTGTCAGTGTGTGTGTTTTTAAGCCCAGTGTCAGTGCGTGTGAGATTTTAATCCAAGTGCCAGTGTGTGTGAGATTAATCCCAGTGTCAGTGTGTGTGATTTTAAACCCAGAGTCAGTTTGTGTGTGTGTGATTTTAACACCAGTGTCGGTGTGTGTGAGATTAATCCCAGTGTCAGTGTGTGTGATTTTAATTCCACTGTCAGTGTATGAGATTTTAATGCCAGTGTCAATGTGTTTGTGATTTGAACCCCAGTGTCAGTTTGTATGTGATTTTATCCCCAGTGTCGGTGTGTGTGTGTGTTTTTAACCCCAGTGTCAGTTTGTGTGTGTGTGTGTGTGTGTGTGTGTTTGGGTGTGTGTGTTTTTAACCCCAGTGTCAGTGTGTGTGAGATTTTAATCATAGTGTCAGTATGTGTGTGATTTGAATCCCAGTGTCAGAGTGTGTGAGACTTTACTCCCAGCGTCAGTGTGTGTTTGATTTTAACCCCTGTGTCAGTGTGTGTGTGATTTGAATCCTTGTCAGTGTGTGTGTGATTTTAACCCCAGTGTCAGAGTGTGTGTGATTTTACTCCCAGTGTCAGTGTGTGTGTGTGTGTGATTTTAACCTCAGTGTCTGTGTGCGTGAGATTTTAATCGCAGTGTCAATGTGTGTATGATTGTAACACCACTGTCAGTGTGTGTGTGATTTTAACCCCAGTATCTGTGTGTGTGTGTGAGTGTGTGATTTGAACCGCAGTGTCAGTGTGTGTGTGATTATAATCCCAGTGTCAGTGTGTGTGTGTGATTTTAACCCCAGTGTCTGTGTGTGTGTGTGTGTGTGATTTTAACCCCAGTGTCAGTGTGTGTGATTTTAACCCCAGTGTCAGTGTGTGTGAGATTTTAACCCCAGTGTCAGTGTGTGTGAGATTTGACTCCCAGTGTCAGTGTGTGTGTGTGATTTTAACCCCAGTGTCAGTGTGTGTGTGATTTTAATTCCAGTGTCAGTGTGTGTGTGATTATAATCCCAGTGTCAGTGTGTGTGTGTGATTTTAACCCCAGTGTCTGTGTGTGTGTGTGTGTGTGATTTTAACCCCAGTGTCAGTGTGTGTGATTTTAACCCCAGTGTCAGTGTGTGTGAGATTTTAACCCCAGTGTCAGTGTGTGTGAGATTTGACTCCCAGTGTCAGTGTGTGTGTGTGATTTTAACCCCAGTGTCAGTGTGTGTGTGATTTTAATTCCAGTGTCAGTGTGTGTGTGATTTTAACCCCAGTGTCAGTGTGTGTGTGATTTGAACCCCAGTGTCAGTGTGTGTGTGTGATTTTAATTCCAGTATCAGTGTGTGTGTGATTTTAATTCGTGTCAGAGTGTCAGAGATTTTACTCCCAGCGTCAGTGTGTGTGATTTTAACCGCAGTGTCAGTGTGTGTGTGATTATAATCCCAGTGTCAGTTTGTGTGAGTAATTCTAACCCCAGTGTTAGTGTGTGTGTGATTTTAACCCCAGTGTCAGTGTGTGTGTGATTTTAATTCGTGTCAGAGTATGTGAGATTTTACTCCCAGCGTCAGTGTGTGTGATTTTAGCCCCAGTGTCAGAGTGTGTGTGTAATTTTAACCCCAGTGTCAGTGTGTGTGTGATTTTAACCCCAGTGTCAGTGTGTGTGTGATTTTAATTCGTGTCAGAGTGTGAGATGTTACTCCCAGCGTCAGTGTGTATGATTTTAGCCCCAGTGTCAGAGTGTGTGTGTAATTCTAACCCCAGTGTTAGTGTGTGTGTGATTTTACTCCCAGTGTCTGTGTGTGTGATTTGAATCCCAGTGTCTGTGTCTATGTGTGATTTTAATCCCAGTGTCAGTGTATGTGTGATTTTAACCAGTGTCTGTGTGTGTGTGTGATTTTAACCACAGTGTCTGTGTGTGTGTGAGAGATTTTAATCCCTGTTTCAGAATGTGTGAAATTTTAATCCCAGTGTCATGGGTTTTGTATGTGATTTTAACCCCAGTGTCAGTATGTGTGTGATTTTACTCCCAGTGTCAATATGTGTGTGATTTTAATCCTAGTGTCAGTGTGTGTTTGATTTTAACCCCAGTGTCAGTGTGTGTGTGTAATTTTAATCCCAGTGTCAGTGTGTGTGTGATTTGAACCCCAGTGTCAGTGTGTGTGTGTGATTTTAATCCCAGTGTCAGTGTGTGTGTGTGATTTGAATCCCATTATCAGTGTGTGTGTGATTTTAAATCCAGTGTCAGAGTGTGTGAGATTTTACTCCCAGCGTCTGTGAATGTGATTTTAACCCCAGTGTCAGACTTTGTGTGTGTAATTTTAACCCCAGTGTCAGTGTGTGTGTGTGTTTTAACCCCAGTGTCAGTGTGTGTGAGATTAAATCCTAGTGTCAGTGTGTGTGTGATTTGAACCCCAGTGTGTGTGTGTGTGTTTTTAACCCCAGTGTCAGTGTGTGTGTGTGTTTTTAATCCCAGTGTCAGTGTCTGTGTGATTTGAACCCCAGTGTCTGTGTGTGTGCGTGTTTTTAACCCCAGTATCAGTGTGTGTGTGTTTTTAATACCAGTGTCAGTGTGTGTGTGTGTGTTTTTAACCCCAGTGTCAGTGTGTGTGTGATATGAACCCCAGTGTCTGTGTGTGTGTGATTTGGACCCCAGTGTCTCTGTGTGTGCGTGTTTTTAACCCCAGTGTCAGTGTGTGTATTGATTTTAATCCCAGTGTCTGTGTGTGTGTGATTTTACTCCCAGCGTCAGTGTGTGTGAGTTTTTAACCCCAGTGTCAGTGTGTGTGAAATTTGACTCCCAGTGTCAGTGTGTGTGTGTGATTTTAACCCCAGTGTCAGTGTGTGTGTGATTTTAATTCCAGTGTCAGTGTGTGTGTGATTTTAACCCCAGTGTCAGTGTGTGTGTGATTTGAACCCCAGTGTCAGTGTGTGTGTGTGATTTTAATTCCAGTGTCAGTGTGTGTGTGATTTTAATTCGTGTCAGAGTGTGTGAGATTTTACTCCCAGCGTCAGTGTGTGTGATTTTAACCCCAGTGTCAGTGTGTGTGTGATTTTAACCCCAGTGTCAGTGTGTGTGTGATTTTAATTTGTGTCAGGGTATGTGAGATTTTACTCCCAGCGTCAGTGTGTGTGATTTTATTCCCAGTGTCAGAGTGTGTGTGTAATTTTAACCCCAGTGTCAGTGTTGTGTGATTCTAACCCCAGTGACAGTGTGTGTGTGATTTTAATTCGTGTCAGAGTGTGAGATGTTACTCCCAGCATCAGTGTGTGTGATTTTAGCCCCAGTGTCAGAGTGTGTGTGTAATTCTAACCCCAGTGTTAGTGTGTGTGTGATTTTACTCCCAGTGTCTGTGTGTGTGATTTGAATCCCAGTGTCTGTGTCTATGTGTGATTTTAATCCCAGTGTCAGTGTATGTGTGATTTTAACCAGTGTCTCTGTGTGTGTGTGTATGTGTGTGTGTGTGATTTTAACCACAGTGTCTGTGTGTGTGTGAGAGATTTTAATCCCTGTTTCAGAATGTGTGAAATTTTAATCCCAGTGTCAGTGTTTTGTATGTGATTTTAACCCCAGTGTCAGTATGTGTGTGAGTTTACTCCCAGTGTCAATATGTGTGTGATTTTAATCCTAGTGTCAGTGTGTGGTTGATTTTAACCCCAGTGTCAGTGTGTGTGTGTTATTTAATCCCAGTGTCAGTGTGTGTGTGATTTTAACCCCAGTGTCAGTGTGTGTGTGTGTGATTTTAATGCCAGTGTCAGTGTGTGTGTGTGATTTTAATGCCAGTGTCAGTATGTGTGTGATTTGAATCCCATTATCAGTGTGTGTGTGATTTTAAATCCAGTGTCAGAGTGTGTGAGATTTTACTCCCAGCGTCAGTGTGTGTGTGTTTTTAACCCCAGTGTCAGTGTGTGTGAGATTAAATCCTAGTGTCAGTGTGTATGTGATTTGAACCCCAGTGTCAGTGTGTGTGTGTGTGTTTTTAACCCCAGTGTCAGTGTGTGTTTAATTTGATCCCCAGTGTCAGTGTGTGTGTGATTTGAACCCCAGTGTCTGTGTGTGTGCGTGTTTTTAACCCCAGTGTCAGTGTGTGTGTGTTTTTAATCCCAGTGTCAGTGTGTGTGTGTTTTTAACCCCAGTGTCAGTGTGTGTGTGATTTTAATCCCAGTGTCAGTGTGTGTGTGACTTGAACCCCAGTGTCTGTGTGTATGTGATTTTAATCCCAGTGTCAGTGTGTGTGTGACTTGAACCCCAGTGTCTGTGTGTGTGTGATTTTAATCCCAGTGTCAGTGTGTGTGTGACTTGAACCCCAGTGTCTGTGTGTATGTGATTTTAATCCCAGTGTCAGTGTATGTGTGATTTTAACCACAGTGCCTGTGTGTGTGCGTGTGTGATCTTATCCCCAGTGTCAGTGTGTGTGTGTGTGTTTTTAACCCCAGTGTCAGTGTGTGTGTGATTTTAACCACAATATGTGTGTGTGAGATTTTACTCCCAGCGTCAGTGTGTGTGAGATTTTAACCCCAGTGTCTGTTTCTGTGTGAATTTAACCCCAGTGTCAGAGTGTGTGTGATTTTACACCCAGTATCAGCGTATGTGTGATTTTAACCCCAGTGTCAGTGTGCGTGTGACATTTGAAACCCAGTGTTACTATGTGTGTATATGTGTGTTTTTAACCCCAGTGTCAGTGTGTGTGAGATTTTAATCCCAGTGTCAGCGTATGTGTGTGATTTGAACCCCAGTGTCAGAGTGTGTGTGATTTGAACCTCAGGGTCAGTGTGTGTGTGTGATTTTAATGCCAGTGTCAGTGTGTGTGTGATTTGAATCCCATTATCAGTGTGTGTGTGATTTTAACACCAGTGTCAGAGTGTGTGTGATTTTAATCCTAGTGTCATTGTGTGTGTGTAATTTTAATCCCAGTGTCAGTGTGTGTGTGATTTGAACCCCAGTGTCAGTGCGTGTGTGTGATTTTAATGCCAGTGTCAGTGTGTGTGTGATTTTAATCCCAGTGTCAATGTGTGTGTGTGATTTTAATGCCAGTGTCAGTGTGTGATTTGAATCCCATTATCAGTGTGTGTGTGATTTTAAATCCAGCGTCAGAGTGTGTGAGATTTTACTCCCAGCGTCAGTGTGTGTGTGATTTTAACTCCAGTGTCAGAGTTTGTGTGTGTAATTTTAACCCCAGTGTCAGTGTGTGTGTGTTTTTAACCCCAGTGTCAGTGTGTGTGAGATTAAATCCTAGTGTCAGTGTGTGTGTGATTTGAACCCCAGTGTCAGTGTGTGTGTGTTTTTAACCCCAGTGTCAGTGTGTGTTTGATTTTAACCCCAGTGTCTGTGTGTGTGCGTGTTTTTAATCCCAGTGTCAGTGTGTGTGTGTTTTTAACCCCAGTGTCAGTGTATGTGTGATTTTAATCCCAGTGTCAGTGTATGTGTGATTTTAATCCCAGTGTCAATGTGTGTGAGATTTTAATCCCAGTGTCAGTGTGTGTGTGATTTGAACCCCGGTGTCTGTGTGTGTATGATTTGGACCCCAGTGTCTGTGTGTGTGCGTGTTTTTAACCCCAGTGTTAGTGTGTATGTGATTTTAATCCCAGTGTCAGTGTATGTGTGATTTTAACCACAGTGTCTGTGTGTGTGTGATTTTAATCCCAGTGTCAGTGTGTGTGTGATTTTAATCCCAGTGTCAGTGTATGTGTGATTTTAACCACAGTGTCTGTGTGCGTGTGTGTGTGTGATTTTAATGCCAGTGTCAGTGTGTGTGTGATTTGAATGACAGTGTCAGTGTGTGTGTGATCTGAATCCCAGTGTCAGTGTGTGTGTGATTTTAACCCCAGTGTCAGTGTTTGTGTATTCTTAACCCCAGTGTCAGTGTGTGTGTGATTTTAATCCCAGTGTCAGTGTATGTGTGATTTTAACCACAGTGTCTGTGTGCGTGTGTGTGATCTTATCCCCAGTGTCAGTGTGTGTGTGTGTGTGTTTTTAACCCCAGTGTCAGTGTATGCGAGATTTTAACCCCAGTGTCTGTTTCTGTGTGATTTTAACCCCAGTGTCAGAGTGTGTGTGATTTTAACCCCAGTATCAGTTTGTGTGTGTGTCTGTCTGCGTATGTGTGTGTGATTTTAACCCCAGCGTCAGTGTGTGTGTGATTTTAACCCCAGTGTCAGTGTGTGTGTGATTTTAACCCCAGTATCAGTTTGTGTGTGTGTGTGTCTGCGTATGTGTGTGTGACTTTAACCCCAGCGTCAGTGTGTGAGATTAAATCCTAGTGTCAGTGTGTGTGTGATTTGAACCCCAGTGTCTGTGTGTGTGCGTGTTTTTAACCCCAGTGTCAGTGTATGTGTGATTTTAACCACAATATGTGTGTGTGAGATTTTACTCCCAGCGTCAGTGTGTGTGAGATTTTAACCCCAGTGTCTGTTTCTGTGTGATTTTAACCCCAGTGTCAGAGTGTGTGTGATTTTAACCCCAGTGTCAGTGTGTGTGTGATTTTAACCCCAGTATCAGTTTGTGTGTATGTGTGTCTGCGTATGTGTGTGTGATTTTAACCCCAGCGTCAGTGTGTGTGTGTGTGTGTGAGATTTTACTCCCAGCGCCAGTGTGTGTGTGATTTTAACCCCAGTGTCTGTGTGTGTGTGTGTGTGTGTGTGATTTTAACCCCAGTGTCAGGGTGAGATTTTAACGCCAGTGTCAGTTTGTGTGTGATTTTAACCCCAGTGTGTGTGTGTGTGTGTGTGTGATTTTAATCCCAGTGTCTGTGTGTGTGATTTTAACCCCAGTGTCTGTGTGTGTGTGTAATTTTAGTCCCAGTGTCTGTGTGTGTGTGTGTGATTTTAACCCCAGTGTCAGTGTGTGTGTGTGATTTTAATGCCAGTGTCAGTGTGTGTGTGATTTGAATCCCAGTGTAAGTGTGTGTGTGTGATTTTAACCCTAGTGTCAGTGTGTATGTGTGATTTTAACCCCAGTGTCAGGCGTGTGTGTGATTTGAATCCCAGTGTCAGTGTGTGTGCGCGTGATTTTAACCCCAGTGTCAGTGTGTATGTGTGATTTTAACCCCAGTGTCAGAGTGTGTGTGATTTTACTCCCAGTGTCTGTGTGTGTGATTTTAACCCCAGTGTTAGTGTGTGAGTGATTTTACTCCCAGTGTCAGTGTGTGTGTGTTTTTAACCCCAGTGTCAGCGTGTGTGTGATTTTAACCACAGTGTCTGTGTGTGTGAGATTTGAATCCCTGTTTCAGAATGTGTGAAATTTTAATCCCAGTGTCAGTGTTTTGTATGTGATTTTAACCCCAGTGTCAGTATGTGTGTGATTTTACACCCAGTGTCAATATGTGTGTGATTTTAATCCCAGTCTCAGTGTGTGTTTGATTTTAACCCCAATGTCAATATGTGTGTGATTTGAATCCCAGTCTCAGTGTGTATTTGAGTTTAACCCCAGTGTCAGTGTGTGTGATTTTACTCCCAGTGTCAGTGTGTCTGTGTGTGTGATTTTAACCCCAGTGTCAGAGTGTGTGTGCTTTTACACCCAGTATCAGCGTATGTGTGTATATGTGTGTTTTTAACCCCAGTGTCAGTGTGTGTGTGATTTGAACCTCAGGGTCAGTGTGTGTGTGTGTGATTTTAATGCCAGTGTCAGTGTGTGTGTGATTTGAATCCCATTATCAGTGTGTGTGTGATTTATAAAGCTCTGGTTAGGCCCCATTTGGAGTACTGTGTCCAGTTTTGGTCCCCACACCTCAGGAAGGACATACTGGCACTGGAACGTGTCCAGCGGAGATTCACACGGATGATCCCTGGAATGACAGGTCTAACATATGAGGAACGGCTGAGGATACTGGGATTGTATTCGTTGGAGTTTAGAAGATTAAGGGGAGACTTAATAGAGACGTACAAAATAATACATGGCTTGGAAAAGGTGGATGCTAGGAAATTGTTTCAGTTAAACGAGGAGACTAGGACCCGTGGACACAGCCTTAGAATTAGAGGGGGTCATTTCAGAACAGAAATGCGGAGGCATTTCTTCAGCCAGAGAGTGGTGGGCCTGTGGAATTCATTGCCACGGAGTACAGTGGAAGCCGGGACGCTAAATGTCTTCAAGGCCGAGATTGATAGATTCTTGTTGTCTCGAGGAATTAAGGGCTACGGGGAGAACGCTGGTAAGTGGAGCTGAAATGCGCATCAGCCATGATTGAATGGCGGAGTGGACTTGATGGGCCGAATGGCCTTACTTCCACTCCTATGTCTTATGGTCTTATGGTCTTAACACCAGTGTCAGAGTGTGTGTAATTTTAATGCCAGTGTCAGTGTGTGTGTGATTTGAATCCCAGTGTCAGTGTGTGTGATTTTAACCCCAGTGTCAGTGTGTGTGTGTGCTTTTAACCCCAGTGTCAGTGTGTGTGTGATTTTAATTCCAGTGTCAGAGTGTGTGAGATTTTAGCCCCAGTGTCAGAGCGTGTAATTTTAACCCCAGTGTCAGTGTGTGTGTTATTTGAACCCCAGTGTCAGTGTGTGTGTGTGATTTGAATCCCAGTGTCTGTGTGTATGTGTGATTTTAACCCCAGTGTCAGTGTGTGTGTGATTTTACTCCCAGTGTCAATATATGTGTGATTTTAATCCCAGTGTCTGTGTGTGTGATTTGAATCCTTGTCAGTGTGTGTGTGAGTTTAACCCCAGTGTCTGTGTGTGTGTGATTTTACTCCCAGTGTCAGTGTGTCTGTGTGTGATTTTAACCCCAGTGTCAGAGTGTGTGTGATTTTACTCCCAGTGTCAGTGTGTCTGTGTGTGTGTTTTAACCCCAGTGTCTGTGTGCGTGAGATTTTAATCGCAGTGTCAATGTGTGTGTGATTTTAACCCCACTATCAATGTGTGTGAGATTTTAACCCCAGCGTCAGTGTGTGTGTGTGATTTTAACCTCAGTGTCAGAGTGTGTGTGATTTTAACCCCAGTGTCAGTGTGTACGTGTGTTTTTAACCCCAGTGTCTGTGTGTGTGTGTGTTTTTAACCACAGTGTCAGTGTGTGTGAGATTTGAACCCCAGTGTCTGTGTGTATGTGATTTTAATCCCAGTGTCAGTGCATGTGTGATTTTAACCACAGTGTCTGTGTGTGCGTGTGTGATTTTAACCCCAGTGTCAGTGTGTGTGAGATTTTACTCCCAGCGTCAGTGTGTGTGAGATTTTGACCCCAGTGTCAGTGTGTGTGTGTGTGTGTGTGTGTGTGTGTGTGTGTTTTTAACCCCAGTGTCAGTGTGTATGTGATTTGAATCCCAGTGCCAGTATGTAAGTGATTTTACTCCCAGTGTCAGTGTGTGTGTGATTTGAATCCCTGTGTCTGTGTGTGTATGTGTGATTTTAACGCCAGTGTCAGTGTGTGTGAGATTAAATCCCAGTGTCAGTGTGTGTGTGATTTTAATTCCACTGTCAGTCTGTGAGATTTTACTCCCAGCGCCAGTGTGTGTGTGATTTTAACCCCAGTGTCTGTGCGTGTGAGATTAAATCACAGTGTCAGTGTGTGTGATTTGAACCCCAGTGTCAGGGTGAGATTTTAACCCCAGTGTCAGTTTGTGTGTGATGTTAACCCCAGTGTCAGTATGTGTGTGATTTTAATCCCAATGTCAGTATGTGTGTGATTTTACACCCACTGTCAGTGTGTGTGTGATTTTAATCCCAGTGTCAGTGTGTGTGTGATTTTAACCCCAGTGTCTGAGAGTGTGTGTGTGAGTGAGTGTGTGTGTGATTTTAACCCAGGTGTCAGTGTGTGTGTGATTTTAACCCCAGTGTCAGTGTGTGTGTGTGATTTTAACCCCAGTGTCTGTGTGTGTGTGTGAGTGTGTGATTTTAACCCCAGTGTCAGTGTGTGTGTGTGTGTGATTTTAACCCCAGTGTGTGTGTGTGTGTGTGTGTGTGTGTGTGTGTGATTTTAACCCCAGTGTCTGTGTGTGTGTGATTTTAACCCCAGTGTCTGTGTGTGTGTGTGAGTGTGTGATTTTAACCCCAGTGTCAGTGTGTGTGTGTGTGTGTGTGATTTTAACCCCAGTGTCTGTGTGTGTGTGTGTGTGTAATTTTAACCCCAGTGTCTGTGTGTGTGTGTGTGTGTGATTTTAACCCCAGTGTTTGTGTGTGTGTGTGTGCGTATGTGTGTTTGAATTGAACCCCAGTGTCAGTGTGTGAGTGATTTTAACCGCAGTGTCAGTGTGTGTGTGTGTGATTTTAACCCCAGTGTTTGTGTGTGTGTGTGAGTGTGTGATTTGAACCGCAGTTTCAGTGTGTGTGTGATTATAATCCCAGTGTCAGAGTGTGTGTGTGTGTGTGATTTGAACCGCAGTTTCAGTGTGTGTGATTATAATCCCAGTGTCAGAGTGTATGTGTGAGTGTGTGTGTGTGATTTTAACCCCAGTGTCTGTGTGTGTGTGTGAGTGTGTGATTTGAACCGCAGTGTCAGTGTGTGTGTGATTATAATCCCAGTGTCAGAGTGTGTGTGAGTGTGTGTGTGTGTGATTTTAACCCCAGTGTCTGTGTGTGTGTGTGATTTTAACCCCAGTGTCAGTGTGTGTGTGATTATAATCCCAGTGTCAGTGTGTGTGAGACTTTAACTCTAGTGTCAGCATGTGTGTGATTTTAACCCCAGTGTCAGTGTGTATGAGATTTTAACCCCAGTGTCAGTGTGTGTGAGCGTGTGTGTGTGTGTGTGATTTTAACCCCTGTGTCAGTGTGTGTGATTTTAACCCCTGTGTCAGTGTGTGTGATTTTAATCCCATTGTCAGTGTGTGTGAGATTTTAACCCCAGTGTCTGTGCGTTTGTGATTTTAATCCCAATTTTAGTATGTGTGTGATTTTACACCCACTGTCAGTGTGTGTGTGATTTTAACCCCAGTGTCTGAGTGTGTGTGTGTGTGTGTGTGTGAGAGAGTGAGTGTGTTTGTGATTTTAACCCAGGTGTCAGTGTGTGTGTGATTTTAATCCCAGTGTCAGTGTGTGTGTGATTTTAACCCCAGTGTCTGAGTGTGTGTGTGTGTGTGTGTGTGTGTGTGTGTGAGTGTGTTTGTGATTTTAACCCAGGTGTCAATGTGTGTGTGATTTTAACCCCAGTGTCTGTGTGTGTGTGTGTGAGTGAGTGTGTGTGATTTTAACCCCAGTGTCGGTGTGTGTGTGATTTTAATCCCAGTGTCAGTGTGTGTGTGTGTGTGTGTTTTATCCCCAGTGTCAGTGTGTGTCTGATTTGAACCGCAGTGTCAGTGTGTGAGTGAGTGTGTGCGTGTGTGTGTGTGTGAGAGAGATTTTAATCCCATTGTTTGTGCACGTGTGTGATTTGAATCCCAGTGTCAGTGTGTGTGTGTGTGTGTGTGTGAGAGAGAGAGAGATTTTACTCCCAGTGTCAGTGGTTTTGTGATTTGATTCCCAGTGTATTGTGGTGGGTGAGCGTATGGGGGTTGCAGTCAGTCTGAAGTGATGAGTGACCCCTCAGTAATTTCCTTACCTTTGACGTTCTGGATCCATAGAAAGCGACTCGGTCCCACGTGGCCACAAAGACCCACTGTGCTTGGAACGGCAGTGATGGGGAGTATCTGTTGATGTCTGCAGTGGCTCTTTGTAAGAGAATTGGCTCGGTGCTTTGCCTGTAATAGATCTCACCTCCATTCCGGTTATCCACGTCACCCCAAAACGGGGTAATAAACGCTCGGCCATTTGCCAGGGGGAAGGGATTGGGTGTGAACTGGGAGACAGCTGCTTGGAAGGACACTACACCATTGTTGTTCACCTGGGGACAAGACAAATGGGAGAAAGGACAGTCACATCACTGCACTGCCTGGCATCTGTCTGTACAAGCTGGGGCAGTTAGTCTGGGAAATGGTCACCCCCCCCTGTTACCAGGAAGCCAGGATGGTGTCAATATGACTGGGACACTTCTCCGAAGACAGGAAGGTGATTGAACCCAGACCCTGGAGCCAAAATGTGTGCCTGATGTGAGGGAAAGTGGTTACAAAATGAAATTTAGGAGCAGAAGTATCCCTTTCAGTCCTTCCATTCTGCTGTCCCATTCAATATGTCTGACGTCTTTGTGTTCCCAATCCTACCTTCCCCGTCCCCCTCGATTCACCTAGTGTAGAGACTGTACCCACTGTTCACCTTAAAGATACAAAATGACGCTCCATCCACCGTCTTCTGAAGCAGAGAATTCCAAAGTTACAGCGTCTTCAGGGACAACAAGCCTCCTCCTCTCTGTCCCAACAGGGTCAGCCCTCATTCTAGAATCTCCTCCCTCGTTCTGGGCTGACCCACAAGGGAAAACATTCTTCCCACATCCACCTTGTCCATCCCACTTCCCACAATTGACAACTGATTCATGGTCATCATTAGACTCTTTATTCCAGATTTACATTGACGTCAAATTCCATCATCTGCCATGGTGAGATTCAAATCAGGGTCTCCAGAACACTGGATGGGTCTCTGGTTAACAGTTCAGCGACAATACCACTAGACCATTACTTCCTCCAGGGATCACTCCCACGATTCCTTGTCTCCAACCAAACTAATTCCACATCCTGACCTTCATCACCAAAGTCATTATTGCTTCAAAGCCGTTTCTCGGTTCACTATCACCTTTACCTAATTTTCTACGTGTCACAAACTCTCACAATATTAAAGAACCAATCTTTGTTATCCTGAAGTCTTTTCTCTGTCTCCTTGAACCTCTGCAGTCTATGTGGTGTACATTTACCCACACGTCTCGTCCCATTCAGTTTCTGGTCAATGGTAACAGATTTGGGTTTAGAACATAGAACAATCCAGCGCAGAACAGGCCCTTCGGCCATCGATGTTGCACCGACCTGTGAACTATTCTCAGCTTGTCCCCCTACGCTATCCCATCATCATCCATGTGCTTATCCAAGGATTGATTAAATCTCCCTAACGTGGCTGAATTAACTACATTGGCAGGCAGGGTATTCCATGCCCTGAGTAAAGAACCTGCCTCTGACATCTGTCTTAAATCTATCACCGTCCATTTGTAGTTATGCCCTCTCGTACAAGCTGACGTCATCATCCTAGGAAAAAGACTTTCACTGTCTACTCTATCTAATCCTCTGATCATCTTGTAAGTCTCAATCAACTCCCCCCTTAGCCTTCTTCTTTCCAATGAGAACAGACCCAAGTGCCTCAGCCTTTCCTCATATAACCTTCCCTCCAGACCAGGCAACAGCCTCCACTCCTGGTACCTTCCCTTGCCTGTGCCCACACCTCCCCCCTCACCGCCATCCAGAATCCTCCAAACACCCCATCTACTGTGTTCGTTGCTCTCGATATGGTCTCCCCTACTCTGAGGAGACAGGATGACAACTTGCAGAACGTTTTGGGGAACATCTCTGGGACACACGCACCAATCCACCACATTGCCCTGTGGCTGAACAGTTCAATGCCCCCTCTCACTCTGCAAAAGACATGCAAATTCTGGACTTCCTCCATCGCCAAACCCTAATCACCCGATGCCTGGAGAAAGAACACCTCATCTTCCGCCTTGGGATCCTCCAACCACAGGATCAATATTAACTTCACCAGTTTCCTGATCTCCCCTCTTCCCACCTTATCCCAGATCCAATCCTCCAACTTGGCACCACCCTCTTGAACTGTCCTACTTGTCCCATCTTCCTTCCCACCGATCTGCTCCACTCTCCCCTTTGACCTATCACCATCACCCCCCCACCTCCATCTACCTAGTGCATTCCTAGCAACCTTCTCCCCAGCCCCTCTCCCCTCCCATTTATCTCTCAACCCACTTGGGTCCCCCTGACATTCCTGATGAAGAGCTTATGCTCGAAGCATCAAC
Source organism: Chiloscyllium plagiosum (assembly GCF_037043375.1). Classification (NCBI taxonomy): domain Eukaryota; kingdom Metazoa; phylum Chordata; class Chondrichthyes; order Orectolobiformes; family Hemiscylliidae; genus Chiloscyllium; species Chiloscyllium plagiosum. Next base: position 19,010,393 of record NW_028270176.1, read on the forward strand.
ACTCCTGCTCCTCGGATCCTGCCCGACTGGCTGTATTTTTCCAGCACAACACTTTTTGACTACAATCATAGAGATGTACAGCACGGAAACAGACCCTTCGGTCCAACTCGTCCATGCTGACCCAGATATCCTAAATTAATCTAGTCCCACCTGCCAGCACCCGGCCCATATCCCTCCAAACCCTTCCTATTCATATACCCATCCAGATGCCTTTTAAATGTTGCAATTGTACCAGCCTCCTCCACATCCTCTGGCAGCTCATTCCACACACGTACCACCCTTTGGGTGAAAACGTTACCCCTTAGGTCTCTTTTATATCTTTCCCCTCTCACCCTAAACCTATGCCCCTCTAGTTCTGGACTCCCCAACCCCAGGGAAAAGCCTTTGCCTATTTACCCTATCCATGCCCCTCATAATTTTGTAAACCTCTATAAGGTCACCCCCTCAGCCTCTGACGCTCCAGGGAAAGCAGCCCCAGCCTGTTCAGTCTCTCCCTGTAGATCAAATCCTGCAATACTGGCAACATCCTTGTAAATCTTTTCCGAACCCTTTCAAGTTTCACAACATCTTTCCGATAGGAAGGAGACCAGAATTACACACAATATTCCAACAGTGGCCTAACCAATGTCCTGTACAGCCATAACATGACCTCCCAACTCCTGTACTCAATACTCTGACCAATAAAGGAAAGCATACCAAACGCCTTCTTCACTATCCTATTAAAAGAATTATGAACCTACACTCCAAGGTCTCTTTGTTTAATTGTCCACCACCATTCCTGAACTGGATGTCGCAAAACTGCTGATTTGAAACTGCTGATGAAGGGCTTTTGCCCGAAATGTCGATTTTCCTGCTCCTAG